>NC_136273.1:100217051-100257051 GCF_964187855.1 Myxine glutinosa
AGGTAGCTCATGCCACTGTTGATGTCAAAGTGCACGAGGCTACCATTAGAAAGAGGCTGAACAAATTTGATCTACATGCGAGGTGTGCCAGGAGGAAACCTTTGCTGTCCAGAAAGAACATCAGGGCAAGACTAAAGTTTGCCAATGAACACCTAGGCAAAGACCAGCACTTCTGGAACAATGTGCTCTGGACAGATGAGTCAAAGGTAGAGCTATTTGGCCACAGTACCAGAAGACATGTTTGGCGAAAACCAAAGACAGCATTTGACCACAAGAACCTGATACCAACTGTAAAGCATGGTGGTGGAAATATTATGGTTTGGGGCAGCTTTGCTGCATCAGGGCCTGGGCAGCTCACCATCATAGAATGCACTATGAATTCTTCATTGTACCAGAGGGTGCTTGAGGATAATGTGAGGGCATCTGTCGGAAAGTTGCAGCTCAACCGAAGGTGGACCTTGCAACATGACAATGACCCTAAACATACCAGTAAATCCACCAAGGAATGGCTGAAAATAAAGAAATGGAGGGTTCTGGAATGGCCAAGTCAAAGCCCGGATCTAAATCCCATCGAGATGTTGTGGGGGGATTTGAAACGAGCTGTGCATGCAAGAAACCCCTCAAACATCGCACAGCTGAAATAATTCTGCATGGAGGAGTGGGCAAAAATTTCTCCCAGTCGATGTCAGAGACTGGTAGACAGTTATAAGAAACGCCTACTTGAGGTTGTTTCTGCCAAAGGGGGCAATACCACCTATTAGAGCCAAGGGTGTACTTACTTTTTCCACATGCGAAATTTGCATTTATGTTTATTTATATTATACAATGGACAACATGTAAATGTTTCATGATATTTGTTATATTATATCACCTTTATCTATCAATAATGTGGAAATGAAGATCAAATAGCTGTATGTTGAAATATGTTGAAAAAGTCAAAACTCTACATGGGGTGTACTTACTTTTTCATGTGACTGTACATACACACACACATACACACACACACACACACACACACACACACACACACACACACACACACACACACACACACACACACACACACAAACTAACACACACACACATACACACAAACTAACATACACACACACACACACACACACACAAACTAATGCACACACACACATATACATACACACATACACACACACACACACACACACACACACACACACACACACACAGAAACGAACACACACACACACACATATACATACACACACATACACCCACAAACTAACACACACACAAACACACAAACTAACACACACACACACACACACACACACACACACACACACACACACACACACACACACACATATATACATACACACACATACACACACAAACTAACACACACTCAAACACACAAACTAACACACACACACACACACACACACACACACACCCACATATACATACACACACATACACACACAAACTGACACACACACATACACACACACACACACACACACACACACAAACTAACACACACACTCACACACACACAAACTAACACACACACACACACACACACACACACACACTAACACACACACCTATACACACCTATACACACCTATACACACATACTACGAACTCGGTGGCGTAGTTGGCACCCACTCTGAATCTGGGAGGTCGGTTGTTCAAATCCTGGCTGAGTCATACGAATAACTAAACCTGGTATGTGATGCTACCTTGATTAAGGCTCAGCATTTACATTGAGAGAGCGCAGATAAACAATGCGGGGGAGGCAATGGCAAACCACCCAGCATAACCTCAACAATAAAGTGCTTCGGCAGCACCAAGGCTCTGTAAAGAGTGTGGTCCATCAAATAAAATATGTACATGTGTCATGAACAACAGCAGCCCCTGGGATTCGTGGGTTTGGCTGCCTCGTTAATAAAACATGAAGAGTTGCATTAGGGAGGGAAAATGCCTGCACCAGCATTCTGTCCTTCCTGCCGAATTAACCCTTTCCTGGTCCAGCATTCTGTCCTTCCTGCCGAATTAACCCTTTCCTGGTCCAGCATTCTGTCCTTCCTGCCGAATTAACCCTTTCCTGGTCCAGCATTCTGTCCTTCCTGCCGAATTAACCCTTTCCTGGTCCAGCATTCTGTCCTTCCTGCCGAATTAACCCTTTCCTGGTCCAGCATTCTGTCCTTCCTGCCGAATTAACCCTTTCCTGGTCCAGCATTCTGTCCTTCCTGCCGAATTAACCCTTTCCTGGTCTAGCATTCTGTCCTTCCTGCCGAATTAACCCTTTCCTGGTCCAGCATTCTGTCCTTCCTGCCGAATTAACCCTTTCCTGGTCCAGCATTCTGTCCTTCCTGCCGAATTAACCCTTTCCTGGTCCAGCATTCTGTCCTTCCTGCCGAATTAACCCTTTCCTGGTCCAGCATTCTGTCCTTCCTGCCGAATTAACCCTTTCCTGGTCTAGCATTCTGTCCTTCCTGCCGAATTAACCCTTTCCTGGTCCAGCATTCTGTCCTTCCTGCCGAATTAACCCTTTCCTGGTCCAGCATGCTGTCCTTCCTGCCGAATTAACCCTTTCCTGGTCCAGCATTCTGTCCTTCCTGCCGAATTAACCCTTTCCTGGTCCAGCATTCTGTCCTTCCTGCCGAATTAACCCTTTCCTGGTCCAGCATTCTGTCCTTCCTGCCGAATTAACCTTTTCCTGGTCCAGCATTCTGTCCTTCCTGCTGAATTAACCCTTTCCTGGTCCAGCATTCTGTCCTTCCTGCCGAATTAACCCTTTCCTGGTCCAGCATTCTGTCCTTCCTGCCGAATTAACGCTTTCCTGGTCCAGCATTCTGTCCTTCCTGCCGAATTAACCCTTTCCTGGTCCAGCATTCTGTCCTTCCTGCCGAATTAACCCTTTCCTGGTCCAGCATTCTGTCCTTCCTGCCGAATTAACCCTTTCCTGGTCCAGCATTCTGTCCTTCCTGCCGAATTAACCCTTTCCTGGTCCAGCATTCTGTCCTTCCTGCCGAATTAACCCTTTCCTGGTCCAGCATTCTGTCCTTCCTGCCGAATTAACCCTTTCCTGGTCTAGCATTCTGTCCTTCCTGCCGAATTAACCCTTTCCTGGTCCAGCATTCTGTCCTTCCTGCCGAATTAACCCTTTCCTGGTCCAGCATGCTGTCCTTCCTGCCGAATTAACCCTTTCCTGGTCCAGCATTCTGTCCTTCCTGCCGAATTAACCCTTTCCTGGTCCAGCATTCTGTCCTTCCTGCCGAATTAACCCTTTCCTGGTCCAGCATTCTGTCCTTCCTGCCGAATTAACCTTTTCCTAGTCCAGCATTCTGTCCTTCCTGCTGAATTAACCCTTTCCTGGTCCAGCATTCTGTCCTTCCTGCCGAATTAACCCTTTCCTGGTCCAGCATTCTGTCCTTCCTGCCGAATTAACCCTTTCCTGGTCCAGCATTCTGTCCTTCCTGCCGAATTAACCCTTTCCTGGTCCAGCATTCTGTCCTTCCTGCCGAATTAACCCTTTCCTGGTCCAGCATTCTGTCCTTCCTGCCGAATTAACCCTTTCCTGGTCCAGCATTCTGTCCTTCCTGCCGAATTAACCCTTTCCTGGTCCAGCATTCTGTCCTTCCTGCCGAATTAACCCTTTTCCTGGTCCAGCATTCTGTCCTTCCTGCCGAATTAACCCTTTTCCTGGTCCAGCATTCTGTCCTTCCTGCCGAATTAACCCTTTCCTGGTCCAGCATTCTGTCCTTCCTGTCGAATTAACCCTGCCCTGGTCCAGCATTCTGTCCTTCCTGCCGAATTAACCCTTTTCCTGGTCCAGCATTCTGTCCTTCCTGCCGAATTAACCCTTTCCTGGTCCAGCATTCTGTCCTTCCTGCCGAATTAACCCTTTTCCTGGGTAGCATTCTGTCCTTCCTGCTGAATTAACCCTTTTCCTGGTCCAGCATTCTGTCCTTCCTGCCGAATTAACCCTTTTCCTGGTCCAGCATTCTGTCCTTCCTGCTGAATTAACCTTTTCCTGGTCCAGCATTCTGTCCTTCCTGCCGAATTAACCCTTTCCTGGTCCAGCATTCTGTCCTTCCTGCCGAATTAACCCTTTCCTGGTCCAGCATTTTGTCCTTCCTGCCGAATTAACCCTTTTCCTGGTCCAGCATTCTGTCCTTCCTGCCGAATTAACCCTTTTCCTGGTCCAGCATTCTGTCCTTCCTGCCGAATTAACCCTTTCCTGGTCCAGCATTCTGTCCTTCCTGCCGAATTAACCCTTTCCTGGTCCAGCATTTTGTCCTTCCTGCCGAATTAACCCTTTTCCTGGTCCAGCATTCTGTCCTTCCTGCCGAATTAACCCTTTTCCTGGTCCAGCATTCTGTCCTTCCTGCCGAATTAACCCTTTTCCTGGTCCAGCATTCTGTCCTTCCTGCCGAATTAACCCTTTTCCTGGTCCAGCATTCTGTCCTTCCTGCCGAATTAACCCTTTTGCTGGTCCAGCATTCTGTCCTTCCTGCCGAATTAACCCTGCCCTGGTCCAGCATTCTGTCCTTCCCGCCGAATTAACCCTTTTCCTGGTCCAGCATTCTGTCCTTCCTGCCGAATTAACCCTTTCCTGGTCCAGCATTCTGTCCTTCCTGCCGAATTAACCCTTTTCCTGGTCCAGCATTCTGTCCTTCCCGCCGAATTAACCCTTTTCCTGGTCCAGCATTCTGTCCTTCCTGCCGAATTAACCCTTTTCCTGGTCCAGCATTCTGTCCTTCCTGCCGAATTAACCCTTTTCCTGGTCCAGCATTCTGTCCTTCCTGCCGAATTAACCCTTTTCCTGGTCCAGCATTCTGTCCTTCCTGCCGAATTAACCCTTTTCCTGGTCCAGCATTCTGTCCTTCCTGCCGAATTAACCCTTTTCCTGGTCCAGCATTCTGTCCTTCCTGCCGAATTAACCCTTTTCCTGGTCCAGCATTCTGTCCTTCCTGCCGAATTAACCCTTTCCTGGTCCAGCATTCTCTCCTTCCTGCCGAATTAACCCTTTCCTGGTCCAGGCTGCTGAGACCATCTCGTGTGGAAAATGCAAAGCAACATGGCAACAAGCAACACCACCACCAACAAATGCAACTGGAGGTGGTGTTATTAATATGGCAAGTGTGGATTCACATCAAACAACGTGGACATGATTGAATGATTAACCAGGTATGAACACTGATTCATGAACAACAATCGGCAGTGTGAATATCATATACCGCCGTGTTACACCAATTGTCTTGTCGTAATCTTTGGGCGTGAGAAAGAAATGTGATTCTCAACTCTTTATCTTGCACATGGGATTGTCATGAAGCAGAAATCATGGGCTGTTGTTGCACATCAGAAGGTTTTTCATTTAATGGATGTAAATAAATACACTCTGCATCATCGGGTCTCTTTGTCCGACACACCATGTTTCTCTGAAATTACCTTAATTAGAATTAATGACGGGGCAGGAAGCTGCCAACAGTAGTTAATAACTGAAGTGCTCAATGAGCTGCCCAAATTAACTTAATCTTTTCAAGAAAGGATACCTTTAATGGGTAAATCATGAAATGTGTACGTACAGAGCATTCAGAAAGTATTCAGACCCCTTCACTTTTTCACATTTTGTTATGTTGCAGCCTTATGCTGAAATCGTTTAAATTCATTTTTTCCCTCACCAATCTACACTCAATACCCCATAATGACAAAGAGAAAACAGGATTTTAGAAAGTTTTACAAATTTATTAAAAAGAAAAAACTGAAATATCACATTGACATAAGTATTCAGACCCTTAACTCAGTACTTAGTTGAAGCACCTTTGGCAGCGATTACAGCCTCGAGTCTTCTTGGGTATGACGCGACAAGCTTTGCACACCTCGATTTGGGGATTTTCTGCCATTCTTCTCTGCAGATCCTCTCAAGCTCTGTCAGATTGGATGGGGACCGTCGGTGGACAGCCATTTTCAGGTCTCTCCAGAGACGTTCGATTGGGTTCAAATCAGGTCTCTGGCTGGGCCACTCAAGGACCTTCATAGAGTTGTCCCTAAGCCACTCCTGCGTTGTCTTGGCTGTGTGCTTAGGGTCATTGTCCTGTTGGAAGGTGAACCTTCGGCCCAGTCTGAGGTCCTGAGCGCTCTGTTTCAGGTTTTCATTAGGACATCTCTACTTTGCTCCGTTCATTGTTCCCTCAATCCTGACCAGTCCCCCAGTCCCTGCTGCTGAAAAACCCCCCTACAGCATGATGCTGCCACCAGCATGCTTCACCGTTGGGATGGTATTGGACAGGTGATGAGCAGTGCCTGGTTTCCTCCAGACATCACGCTTAGAATTGAGGCCAAACAGTTCAATCTTGGTTTCATCAGACCACAGAATCTTGTTTCTCACAGTCTTAGAGTCCTTTAGGTGCTTTTTTGCAAACTCTAAGTGGGCTTTCATGTGTCTTTCACTGAGGAGAGGCTCCCGTCTGGCCACTCTGCCATAAAGCCCAGATCGGTGGAGTGTTGCAGTGATGGTTGTCCTTCTGGAAGTTTCTCCCATTTCCACACAGGATCTCTGGAGCTCAGCCAGAGTGACCATCGGGTTCTTGGTCACCTCTCTTACCAAGGCCCTTCTCCCCCGATTGCTCAGATTGGCCGGGCGGCCAGCTCTAGGAAGAGTCCTGATTCTGTTACGTGGTCCCCTCGGTGACTACCTGGTCTCGGTGACCCCCGGACCGTGAGAGGAACTTCGCCAGACAGTGGTATTATATATGCGCTTTCGCAACGCAATCCCTAGGAATTCCACCCAAGAGAAAATTGATTTTCAATGATATATTTCAATGGTAATGATACCATACAATTTCAATGATACAATCAAGGATATATTCCCCGAGCAATCCACCATCCACAATTCACACTCAACAATCAATCCCCTAGATGATTAAGATGGCCATCTTACATACGTGTGTCCCCTTTTGTACTCACGACCCCCTTTGGTCTCTGTCCCTCACAATGTCTCTGGGCCCCTCCTGACCAAGATGATGGTCGGCTTCGCCGCACTCGGGCGGTTGAACGAACCCCGGGTGGACGTCTTTCCACCGGGCATGTATCGTACCGGGAACCAAGGCTGCAGCCCCCTCTTGGCCCCGCGAAGCGGGTACTGTACAGCAGGCAAAAGCCACACGCCGCTTGCAACGCGTGTTAGGCCCCAACGTGCGACCCGTACGCGTCTTTGTAGACGGTGCCGCGAACGGTGCCAGACGCTGGGTCGGTGTACGGCCCCACGGCAGCTTGACGTGTCCACCGGGCAGGTACCCGTCCCGGTAACTCCTCTCGCCAGACGGGCTCGGGAACGCCGCTTTTCCACCCGGCACAATATCGATCCCACCTCTCGTCGGAGCGGGGCGAGGAAGAAGAATCCCCGTCGCTTCTCTCGACCTCGTGTCTTTTCTTCTTCCGTTTCCGGTCTCTTTTTCCAGAAGGGCTCCTGACCCTTCAACCACAACAACCCTTAATCGACTACACATTGATAAGCAAAGACCTGAATAGTAATTCACATACATTCCCATAAATATGTAACACTCCCCCCCTTCAAGAAAGAAAGTTTGAACCCAGCGAAAACTTTCTTTGCCGGCCAACTTGGATAAACAAACCAGATAACTCAACCCCCCCCCACATTATCAGTTCCCCCCGGGCACAGTTATCCCTTAAAAATAAAGCAACAAAATTTCACACAACCCCCAGAGATTTTCAAAGGTAATTCACTCTGGACAAAGCACCAGCAACGACATTGTCCCTGCCCTTTACATGTTCAATTTCCCGTTGGACTCCTGCCAAGCCAAACTCCATCTCATGACCCTCTGACTTTGACTGTCAGTTTCTTGTGAATGAAGGTTAAGGGGTTGATCAAAGATCCAAAGTTAAGCAACTCGATAGCACTTTTTCCGGGAGGCCAAGCCGAGTATTCACTACATGGATGCCTTTAGGAACGTGGAGTTCACGGTTAGTCCGTGCAGGAAAGTTCTCTACATGGGCGCCTTGAGGAACGTGGAGTTCACGGTTAGTCCGTGCATGAAAGTTCACTACATGGACGCCTTTAGGAACGTGGCGTTCACGGTTAATCCGTGTAGGAATCTTAGCTCGGCGGCTCCGCCGCATTCAGTGCTTCAGCTTTTCAGAACTTCCCTAATAATTATGGTGGGACCGCTTGTCACTGTAGTCCCATGAATAGCGGTCTCCTTCTCGGCCACTACTTTGACAATCCTTCCTTCGGGAGCTGCCGTAACTCAGGGAGCCTCCATAATAATATTGATTGCGGCCACCACCAAAACTACCGCCCAGTTGTACTCTCCTGTAGACCTCTCGACGCCTACGAAATGCCTTCCCTACTGTTATGGTCCGACCCTCCAAATCCTTGCCATTCCAATTCTTCTCTGCCTCTCTGGCGTCTTTTGTGCTTGCAAACGTGACAAAGCCGAACCCTCTTGACTGTTGCGTTTCCCTGTCTCTTACCAACCGCACTTCCACCAGCGGCCCATATCTGTTGAAGACGAGGTCAGAACTTTTTCCTCTGTTTTGAAGTTCAGTCCCCCTACAAATAACTTGGTACTTTTGTCGCCATCCCGAGCTGGTGTGGTGTTATTTTCCCTGCTGGGCTCTTTACCACCCCTCAGGTTACCATAAACTTGACCCCCGGCCAAATCATTCCCGATAACCACAGATACACCCTCTACAGGAAGTGTGGCTTGTAAACCGACGGTGACCGGTCCTGACACCAAATCGGACTCCAAATGGATGACATGAAGTGGAGCACTAACACCGCCCCCGATCCCCTGTAAACGAACACTATCCCCCGTTGCCGTCTCCTCGGACCATGGCAAAATGCCTTCAAGCATTAAAGATTGATGTGCTCCTGTGTCCCTCAATATCCTAACCGGTCTCCGGTTAGTCGAGGCTCCATCCAGTGACACAAACCCCTCTGAAATAAATGGTTGGTAACCCTTTTGATGGCGATTTCTCACAATGGCCATTGCATTTGGAGTCGTAATAGTCGGACTCCGCTCTGGGTCTTCCCTTTTCATGCAGTAACAACTGGACATCAAGTGTCCAGGTTTCTTGCAAAAAGCGCCAGTAGGCCCGGAGGAAAAACTCGTGGTTTGCCTCGGGCCCCCCGAAATATAAGTTTGTCTTGGGCCCGCATCCCTCTGATTTCGAACAGGTGGGGTATCCGCGTTGTCCCCATAATCCTCTCGAGGCTGCCGCCATGTATTGTCGTTCTCCGCACCTGCTGTTCCCCACCTCCCCTGCGGAGATCTAGGCGAGGAGTTAGGTTCGTGGACCCCTATTCGGTGGGTTAAGGCATAATCATCTGCCATGGTGGCTGCGTCCCACAACTTTGGTACTTTCTTTTCCTGCAGGTACACTTTGATGTCCTCGTGGACACACTGCTGAAATTCCTCCACCAGGATGAAGTCACGCAATGTTTCGAAGTCTTTCCCGACTCCTTTTGACTCACACCACCGATCAAACATGTTTTCTTTCACTCTGGCAAACTCCACATGGGTCTCACTCTCCCTCTTCCTGGCATTCCTGAATTTTTGCCTGTAAGCTTCCGGAACCAACTCATAGGCTTTGAGGATGTGCTTCTTCAGTACCTCATAATCTGCACATTGGTCCATTGGTAGCGCCGAATAAATCTCTTGAGCTTTTCCCACCAGCACACTTTGCACTAGTATGGTCCAGGCCTCCTCCGGCCAGTTTAATTGTCGAGCCACTTTCTCAAAGTGTGGAAAAAATTTCGCGACTTCCTTTTCACTGAACGGTGGAACCAGCCTCACATGTCTGCCCACATCCCAGGTTTTCTGGTTAGGTGTCGACCCCGTCAGCAAGGGTGGTGCCTCTCCCCGTTCTCTCATTAAATCCAGCTCCTTGAACTTAATCTCTTGCTGAAGCGCCAGATCACGTTCCTTCAACTCCATTTCGGCTTTTCTCTCCTCTGCTTCGAGTTCCCTGGCAGCTCTCCTCTCCTCTGCTTTTCTCCCTTCTAACCTTTCCTGGAGTTCTCGTTCCACTCTCCTTTCCTCTGCTTGTTTCTCTTCTCTCCTCTCTTCTGCTTTCCTTTCTTCTTCTGCTCTTTCCTTTTCTGCTTTCCTTTCTTCTTCTGCTCTTTCCTTTTCTGCTTTCCTTTCTTCTTCTTTTAACCTTTCCTGGAGTTCTCGTTCCACTCTCCTTTCCTCTGCTTGTTTCTCTTCTCTCCTCGCTTCTGCTTTCCTTTCCTCTTCTGCTCTTTCCTTTTCTGCTTTCCTTTCTTCTTCTTTGATCCGTTCCTGGCTCCGTAATTGCAACTCCAGTTTCCGGAGCTCAACATCTTCTGGTTCTTCAGGTAGCCACTCCCAGGCTAACTCGTCCCATGTTCCTAATCCCACCATAGATTGTATCACCGTGGCCTGCAACTCTGCCTTCCTCAAATTAGTTCGGACCTCCAAGTTAAAATGTTTGGCCAATTTCAAGAGGTCCGACTTTAGTAACGCTCGGAACTGTGCCTCACTCGGGGTTACCGCAAAGTTCTGTGCCACAAACGCCATAGTGCCTATCGTTAACACCTGTTAACCTTCACCCAATACTTTACCCCCAATTTCCCCAAAAATTTACCAATTAATACTTAATTAATAAATTTTAATTAATAAAAATATTATTTTATTATTTTATACAATTTTAGATCCCGGACGTAGACCCAATTGCGAATCCGCAAATCGTAATTTGGACGAGCCCCCAATTCTGTTACGTGGTCCCCTCGGTGACTACCTGGTCTCGGTGACCCCCGGACCGTGAGAGGAACTTCGCCAGACAGTGGTATTATATATGCGCTTTCGCAACGCAATCCCTAGGAATTCCACCCAAGAGAAAACTGATTTTCAATGATATATTTCAATGGTAATGATACCATACAATTTCAATGATACAATCAAGGATATATTCCCCGAGCAATCCACCATCCACAATTCACACTCAACAATCAATCCCCTAGATGATTAAGATGGCCATCTTACATACGTGTGTCCCCTTTTGTACTCACGACCCCCTTTGGTCTCTGTCCCTCACAATGTCTCTGGGCCCCTCCTGACCAAGATGATGGTCGGCTTCGCCGCACTCAGGCGGTTGAACGAACCCCGGGTGGACGTCTTTCCACCGGGCATGTATCGTACCGGGAACCAAGGCTGCAGCCCCCTCTTGGCCCCGCGAAGCGGGTACTGTACAGCAGGCAAAAGCCACACGCCGCTTGCAACGCGTGTTAGGCCCCAACGTGCGACCCGTACGCGTCTTTGTAGACGGTGCCGCGAACGGTGCCAGACGCTGGGTCGGTGTACGGCCCCACGGCAGCTTGAGGTGTCCACCGGGCAGGTACCCGTCCCGGTAACTCCTCTCGCCAGACGGGCTCGGGAACGCCGCTTTTCCACCCGGCACAATATCGATCCCACCTCTCGTCGGAGCGGGGCGAGGAAGAAGAATCCCCGTCGCTTCTCTCGACCTCGTGTCTTTTCTTCTTCCGTTTCCGGTCTCTTTTTCCAGAAGGGCTCCTGACCCTCCAACCACAACAACCCTTAATCGACTACACATTGATAAGCAAAGACCTGAATAGTAATTCACATACATTCCCATAAATATGTAACAGTTGTTCCAAACTTCTTCCATTTAAGAATTATGGAGGCCACTGTGCTCTTGGGAACCTTCAATGCAGCAGATACTTTTTTGTCGGCTTCCCCAGATCTGTGCCTTGACACAATCCTGTCTCTGAGCTCTGCAGGCAGTTCCTTCGACCTCATGGCTTGGTTTTTGCTCTGATATGCATTGTCAGCTGTGAGAGACAGGTGTGTGCCTTTCCAAATCATGTCCAATCAATTGAATTTACCACAGGTGGACTCCAATCAAGGTGCAGAAACATCTCATAGATGATCAAGAGAAATGAGAGGCACCTGAGAGACCGAAATACCAGGAGTGAAGTTATGATTCAGGACCAACCATGCTCCCCCCCCCCACCCAGCCCCCCCCCATTTCCCATTGAGCATGGCCATCGACTTGCTGAGCAACAAGGTTATGGATACATGCAAACATACAACAGAAGAATATTCAAAGAAAGAGGAAAAGTGACAGCCAAAGAACACGGATGATCCGAGGTAATTGGTAATTATTTTGTGTTTTGCCCTTCACAACAAACGACGAAAAATTGGCAGAACAACTGAAATGAGTGAAACGGTTCTCTGATGACCTCCAAATGAAATTTGGCCTAGATAATTGTGCCAAGTGCACATTCGTACAAGGTAGACCAACAAAAACAGACAACATAAAAATCGACCGAGATACAACAATAGACAACTAGACAACGAAGCATCATACAAATACCTTTGAGTAGAAGAGGGCCACCAAATATGTCATTAAAAATTCACAAAACAATTACAAAAGAATACCTGCATAGAACGAGGCTGATGCTGAAAACATACCTTTCTCCAAGGAACAAAATCAAAGCCATAAACCAACTATCAGTTCCAGTGTTCCAGTACAGCTGCGGATTAGTAAACTGGCCACAAGCGGAAATCAACAAACGAAATATCAAAACAAGGAAGTAAGATAAAACAGCAGGTTGGTATTTAAAAAAAAAAAGAATTGGACAGATTGAGCATATGCAAATAAGGCTCATTGGATTGGCTAAGAAGATGTCAGCTCAACTGTGACGGAGAATGAAGGAATTATTTTAAATGCCCATGACCAAGGACAATACACGAATGGCTTTAAGAAAATGGTGGGACTGAGTCATTCGGACAAATGTAGGTTCTGCAAGGTAGAAACAGAAAGTACGAGCCACCTCTTATCGGGATGTAAAAAAACTCATGTCAGAACAGCTGTACAGCCAAAGGCACAACAAGGTATGTGGAGTAATCCCCTGGCACATGTGCAGAAATTTCAATATCCCAGTTTCATAAAACTCAGGATGCATGAACCAAAACCAATAATTGAGAACAAGAACTGAATGCTGACGTTCTACCTGATGATCCCATCGAGTGTGAACAGAGAAAACAAAGCATTGAGACTGAATGTAGTACTAAGGTACAAAAAACATGGGGGAAATACCCCTGGTGTTCACCTGTTAGAATAAACAGGATACTACACTGACTAAAGGTATTTTAAACCAATTTCAATGGTTTCTAGAAGACAGGAAAACATAGAATCATACTAACATAATCATAAGACTTCAAACAAACAAACAAAAAAATACATATTTTGGGGGCAACCCACCCCCCAACCCCGTATACCTCCTCAGACCCAATTTTTTCTAATGCCGTGTACAAACATTGGTACATCATGGGTGATTAAGGTTGTGATGAAGTTTCATCAAAATTGCGTGTTTAGTTTCTGAGAAGAAAGCAAATATCTATTTTGGGGGGAAACACCCCCGTAGACCCCCAAAGGTGAAGATTTTTATAAATGCCATGAACAATCTTCGGTATGTCATGGGGGATGAAGGTTGTGGACAAGTTTCATCGAAATATTGTGTGTAGTTTCAGAGGAAAAAGCAAATTCCTATTTTGAGGGGTTCAAACCTCGACCCAATTGACCCCCCCCCCCCCCCCCGTAGATCCTCCGAGAGTTTGATTTTCTGAATGCCGTGAACAATCTTTGTTACATCACGGGTGATGAAGGTTGTGGACAAGTTTCATCGAAATATTGTGTGTAGTTTCAGAGGAAAAAGCAAATTCCTATTTTGGGGGGGGGGGGGGGGGGGGGTCAAACCTGGACCCACTTTGACCATGGTAGACCCCCTTAGACGCCGATTTTTTTTTAATGCCGTGAACAAACTTTAGTCACAACAAAACAAATATCATTTGTACCAAGTTTGGTCACAATCTCAACAGTGGTTTCAGAGAAGAAGTTGCAAGTGTTTACGGATGGACGGACTGACGGACGGACTGACGGACGGACGCCCCGCCATCGCATAAGCTCCCCTGAACTTCGTTCCAGGTAAGCAAAAAAAGAGAAGATGGCATTGTTAATTGAGGTGTCAGTACCCAGCGATTTTGATCTGAATAACAAAGAAATCAATAAAATGACCAAATACAGTATTCCAAGATGAGGTCAAAATATATTGGAAGCTGAGGATTGTCAAAATTGTATCAGGGATAATTGGAGCAATGGGAATGATAAAAGTAACCTCATGGAGATCTTAAAAAACATCCCTGGGAATATTACTAAAAAGAAAGTACCATGGGAGTTTTCCGTGGCTCAGTGACGATCTTGAAAAGAGCCCTCACAACAAAAGTTTGAGCACAAGAAAACTTCACAACTTGGTCGATGAATCATGATCCCTTACAGAAACAGAGGTGGATACTTCGAGCCCTGGAAAAATTCCGCTCCACCTGCCTGGAACCCGCATATGGAGATAACAACAAAAGACACACACCTGACCCATTTTCCTCCTTGCTGCTTACTGCATCAACTGCTTCACTTTGCCCTGAAATTCCATAATAAATATGGAAATCATGAGGCAAAGTCGTTCAGTGTGGAACTGAATCCTGTAGCAAAGTGTACAATTGTACATCCTTCAACACATGGTGATCCCTAATGTGTACGTTCGTTCCAGCTACATCAAGGTCAATAAAACCTGTGAGCAACTGCGAGCCTGACAAGTTACTGACTGTTTGATCACATTTACTTTTGTCAGAGCTCCGACCAACTTGACCTGCTTGGTTGCACATCAGCCCGTGCACCATTACTTGTGGATATTATTGCGTAATCGTGATGTAATATATCACAGAATGTCATTCTTGAAAAACTCTCCTGCAGAAGAGCCAATGCTAACGGCAACAAGTATTCTCGACCCACAAACATCACAAAAGCAGGAAAAACGATCCAATAAGTTGGCAGCTGAATTGATGCCACTGGATTGGAGGATGCAGGAAATGAAAGTCATACCTCATGGTATTTAATTATTTCAGCGGGTTTAGGATAAGAAGATAACACATCACAATAGCTGTTTATATTGTTAAAATAGATGCACATTGGACGCAAAGAGGCTGACAAACAAGGTCCACCACACATGGTATGGTCCACACATATGGTCCACACATACATGGTCCACACACATGGGTTCGCAGCTCAAATTGGGCGTTCACAATCTGTGCAAATAATGTCAATTCAATAATGGAAATTGCCAGCACAATGCTCGAATATCTCTGAATAATTAGTACGATGAATCCAAGAGAATTATGGAGGGTGCAGAGCAGAAATTTCCAGAAGGAAATCTCGGCTGAAAACAAGTCATGTGCTCCAAGTTGAACAAAACTTACGATGTTTGTCCCAAACTCCGAACGCATCAATCGGGCTCGTGTTGGAATAAGGCCAACATCGATTTCACCAGGTCGACCACGTCACGGAAAACACTTTGACTCACTCATTCCATTAGATAACTCAGGTTTATACTCGTTTTTTCATACAACACCAGGGCTTCTTTAGTTCAAAACGATTCGAAAAACATATTCCATCATCACCCCTCATTCTCCATGTAGGGAATCTTCAGTGAAACCTTCCATAGCGGAGTAATGGGTTGTTGTCTGCATCATGCACATTTTGTCCACCCCTCCAACCTGTCCCAGGTGATTCTTAATGAAGATTTTATTTTCAGCACCAGAGTTTACAAAACGCCACCACACTTTACCTCCGTCACCAAAGGAAGATGGAGGTTATGTTTTCACCCCTGTCTGTCTGTTTGTTTGTTTGTCCGTTTTTTTTTTTGTGTACAAGATTGAGGCTCGTGAAGAGCTAACATTAATCACATAAAAACAAACGGACACATAAAACATAAGATAAAGGGAGCGGGAAACCAGATGGGGAAAGAGAGGAAAGCACACAAGCACAACAGTAGAGAACAGGGACATCGGGAGATCTTTGGGAGGGAGAGGACTTGGGGATGGGGGCATGGGAAGGGGGGGGGGGGGTGACGTAGAAAACACATGGACACTGCTAGGACTTCCAGGAAAGAAGTCGGTATTTCAAAAAAGTGGATCTGGGGTGAATTAGCGGGGGTAGAAAATATCAAGGTTTTGGATGGGGGAAGATAAGAGATGGTGGTGAACAGCTGTTTTAAAGACCTGGAGGGAGGAGTGGGATTGAAGAGAGTGAGGGAGTTTGTTCCAAAGGCGGGAGAAAAGAGGAATGAAACAGTGAAGGTGAGCAGAGAGTCTTGATTTTGGCAGTTTCATCATAAGCTGGCAAATCTCGTGCGACCTGTATGAATATTTGTGGGACAGAGCACAGACCGAGCTGGAGAAGCAAGGCCGGAGAGGAGTCGGTAAAAGATAGAAGGACCACCAACCTGCTTTCAGTGAGTGAGTGAAAGGCCCTCGGAGTTAGCTTCATCGTGGGAGATTCCAATGAATTCTGAAAGCTTTGCTTTCAACAGCGTAAAGCCGAGCTAGGTGTGAAGCAGGTGCAGCGGCCCAGAGGGGAGAACAGTATTCAATTGAGCTGTGGATGAAAGCCTTGTATGTGGTGAAGAGCTCAGGTGTGCCAAGGAAGGACTTCGCACGACGGAGGATGCCCAGTCGGCGACTGGCTTTGGAGGCCAGCTTGGAAATGTGGTTTTCCCAGGACATGTGCTTCTCTCCCCATCTTGTCTTCCGCTCCCTCTTTTTATATATTTTGTTTGTCTGGTTGATTTGTTTGTGAAGTAAATGTTAGCTCTTCCACGAGCGTCGATTCAGTATACAAAAAAAAGAAAGAAAAAAAAAGTGATTCTTCACCATTGGGAGATAGGGCCAAAACGATAGATAACGGGATTTCTCAAAAGGTTATGGACGGATTTGGACGAAACTTGGTGGAGAGGTTGGGTGTGTGACAACGACGAATCGACTCAATTTTGGTGAAGATCTGGAGCCGGATCCAGCTGGTAGATTTTTTCAGTGATTCTTCACCATTGAGTGATATGGCCAACCAGGTGGAGGTATGCTCTCCAGTGAGTGCCCTTCTAGTTTATTTTTGATTGCTCTAAGACTAATGGAGGATCTTTGGCAGATGTTATAGCAGTAATACAATTTGTGCAGGAAAGACACACGCGTGCACGTGAGCGCATACACACACACACACACACACACACACACACACACACACACACACACACACACACACACACACACAAACACACACACACACACACACATACACACACACATACACACACACACACGCATACACACACACACACACACACACACACATACACACACATACACACACGCATACACACACACACACACACACACACATACACACACATACACACACACACACGCATACACACACACACACACACACTCACAAACACACACATACACACACACACACTCACAAACACACACATACACACACATACACACACACACACACGCATACACACACACACACACACAAACACATACACGAAATAGCAAAAGGAGGATGGTGTATGCTTCCATATTTGCAAAAATGTGGCAGAAAATCATAGACATAGGAAGACACAAACATAAAGAAAAGTAATTAATGACTGGACAAAGATAAAGGGCCAATGTGTATAATTATTATTATCAGATAGAATCCTGGACAGGTCGACACTCCTCACGTGTATGTAGAATTATTACAGCAGGTGCAAAAACACAACACGTGAATAACTGTCAAGACTAAATGCAGTTACACAAGCAAAGACAGATAGACAGACAGACAAGTGAACCTGGTCCGAAATAAAAGTCCTGGCAAAAATTTCAAAGATTGACTTAATTTTAACATGATCATGACATCTGTAAATTGTACCAGATAAGGTATAAATTTGAATATGGAAAGGAATACGTGGGTGATCAAAAGTCCAGTTGGCAATCAAAAAATAGAATGTGGAGCATCCCAATAGCAGAGCTTACCTGAAGCTTACACGGAAGATCTGACCTCGAGCGAGGCTCTCAATGTCGGTCCCATTTCCAAGAACCTCACTGAGGTTCTGGGCAACCTCTTGAGTAAAGGTTGGGCCTGTTCCATTGTCAAATCCATGAAGCATCTCCCAAAACATGACATCTCCGGGACCATGTTGGTCATGATCCGAGCACAAGGCACCACCAGGACATGGCTCCGACAGAAGAAGACATGACCGCTGATCAGGACCAAGGCGATATTCCTCTACGCAGCTGTCATGTTGAGGACGAGAGAAAGCAAAAACAAAGGATATCATTAAAGGTTAATAAACCTCACATCAACCAATGAGCAACTCAGATACTGGCAAAGAGAACCCAAAATTGGAAACATATTGCTGCAGACCTTGTAGTGCATTCTGAAAGGAAACCCACACATCATTCAAATGGATTGGTTAAGGATGTGTCAGACTTTTCCTATTGTTGGTGTGGGATTTTATAATATAGGCAATTTTAAAGATGTGACAAGACGTGACTGAGAAACTAAAAATTCCAATGCATTGATTATTATGCAAAATGTAAATGGCAGCACAGAAAAATCATCTGGGAGCTAGATTTGTGGATGAAAGAGAAAGAAATGGCAACGTGGCCATAACGAAGTGGTTTGGGGATGATGGGGAAACTAAAGAAAAATTCTTTCAACAGACATTTAATTGACACATACAATCTGATAATAGGAAATAATGGGCTCGATCTGCCTTGATACAGAGCTTGACCACATATTGGGGCCGCAACTAAAGATTATACATGCAGCGCCTTCAGAAAGTATTCACACCCCTTGACTTTTTCACATTTTGTAGTGTTACCAACTGAATTTAAAATTGATTAAATGTATATATTTATTTATCACTGATCGACACATAATACCTCATAATGTCAAAGTTATATTTTTGTTTTAGAAATTTTTAAAAATCAATTAGAAATGAAAAGCTG
Organism: Myxine glutinosa; assembly: GCF_964187855.1. Taxonomy (NCBI): domain Eukaryota; kingdom Metazoa; phylum Chordata; class Myxini; order Myxiniformes; family Myxinidae; genus Myxine; species Myxine glutinosa. Next base: position 100,235,939 of record NC_136273.1, read on the forward strand.
AAATGTCTTGCGTCAATTCTACAAGTATTCAACCCTTTGCTATGACACTCCAAATTGAGCTCAGGTGCATCCAATTTCCTTTGATCATCCTTGAGATGTCTCTACAGCTTGATTGGAGTCCACCTGTGGCCAATTCAATTGATTGGACATGATTTAGAAAGAAACACACCTTTCTATACAAGGTCCCACAGTTAACAGTGCATGCCAGAGCAGAAACTCTACCATGAAGTCCAAGGAACTGTCCGTAGAACTCCGAGATAAAATTGTGAGACATTGATCTGGGGAAGGGGATAAAGCAATTTCTAGAGTGTTGAAACTTCCCAAGAGCACAATGAGCTCCATCATTAGGGAATGGAAAAAATATGAACAACCAAACCAGCACATACAAAGGAATATGGCCGTCCGACCAAACTGAGCAACCGGGTAAGAAGGACCTTGATCATGGAGGTGACCAAGAACCCAATGATCACTCTGACAAAATTACAGAGTTCCTTGGCTGAGATGGTAGAACCTTCCAGAAGGACAACAGTCTCTGCAGCACTTCACAAATCTAGTCTTTATGAGAGAGTGGCCAGATGGAAGCCACACCCAATAAAAAGGCACATGACAGCACGGCTCTATGAAAAAAGCCTCCACAAATAAAGGCACATGACAGCATGCCTGGAGTTTGCAAAAAGACATGTGAAAGACTGAGAGCATGAGGCAAATGATTCTGTGGTCTGATGAGACGAAAATTGAATTCTTTGGCCTGAATCCAAAGCGCTACTTCTGGTGGAAATCGAGCACATTTCATCACCCATCTTAATACCATCGCTACTGTGAAGCATGGAGGTGGCAGCATCATGCAATGGGGATGGTTTTCAGCAGCAGGGACTGGGAGACTTGCAAGGATGGAGGGAACAACTAATGGAGCAAAATACAGGCAAATGCTTGAGGAGAGCCTGCTTCAGTGTGAAAAAGACCTTAGACTGTGGCGAAGATTTCGGTGAGAGGATGGAGAGGCAGGACGATGATGCAGGCAAGGGGGTGACAAAACATGCGCAGGACGAAGGCATGAACACGTGCAGCCAGGCAGACAAGCAAAAGCACTCCTTTCCTCATGCAAGGCAAACCTTTTTCCCACTCCCACACCCCACACTCCAAATGGTGCATGTTCAAACAAAACAATCCTGAAGCTGACATGTCCCTGCTTATTACATCGGGATTGGCTAACTACTCGTTGTACATGGACCATACTAGTCTATACATTTCTAACTGTACTAAGGTAATCTCTACTCTACAAATGTAACAGAATGTACAGTATATTGGTCTGTCTCTGTGTCTATGTGTGTGTTGCCATTTTTCTCAGAGATGGCCAAATGGATCTTCTTCAAACTTTCAGAGGTTCATTAGTTAGTGCTGAAGGGTATTTTAGCCAAATAAATAAATATCCTCCACCACGGCATAGCCAGGGCGCCTTCGGCTTTATCTAATGGCGCCTTTGGCACCCGGTGATACCGCCGTGTAGCTCATAGAGACTGCATTGGGAGCGTGAGGTGTACAATAATTGATTGATTAAATGCATTATTAAAATCAATAAAGCATAATATAAAATATTTTCTTAATTGGCTAATAGTATACCTAAACCACAAGCGCTTCATCTGAAGCTGTAACTTTTTGAAAGGTAATTAAATAAGTCATTAATCGAAAAAAGCAAATAATTAATTTATTTCCGGTCTCCTTCAACTGTTTAAAAGCCCAATGTGGTTGCATTCTGCAAACAACGAAATAACTCGAGGAAATCAACAATTAGTGATTGATGGTAATTTTTAATGTGAATACGGCAAAAATTATAAAATAGTAGGTGGAAGATACTATTGTTAGCATTGCTTAGCAGCCAGTTCGAGCGTAAGCTCCATTGTTTTGGGCCACGTTACCTGCAGTGAGCAGAACAAGGAAGCACCGGCCTACTTTTATTCACGGATATTTGTGTTTACGGAAATTTTTTCGACAGTCATGTGATTATTTTTCCTGGCATATTGGCTTCGAGTTGCATCAGTATGTGAAATTTCAGTTTTCATCCCCATCTGGAGGGTTCCAAGCATTTATTTCAATGAGTGAGTGAGTTGCTAACCCCCGCTCCAGCAGGGAAAATGTTGTGTTGTGTTGTAGTGAGTGAGTCACCAAATTTGTGAGTCAATGTTTCGAAAGAGTTTTATCTAATGGATATGTCTGACCAATCACCACTATAAATTCCTCACCGTTATAAATGTTTAGTGCTTTCTATAGCGAGGATAGAAATGTGAAACTTGGCATTGTGATGCAAGCCAAAGCTACGATTCCAAGAAAAAAATCCCAAAAATCCCAATTCGCCTGTGAATGTCTGAAAATGAAAATATCCCAAACAAAACTCATTGGTGGTCCCTCGCTCCCTTGGCCGAGATAGGGGAGGACCTTGGCCTGAAAACAAAACTCAGTGGTGGACCTTCGCTCCCTTGGCCGAGATAGGGGTGGACCTTGGCCTGAAAACAAAACTCAGTGGTGGACCTTCGCTCCCTTGGCCGAGATAGGGGAGGACCTTGGCCTGTAAACAAAACTCAGAGGTGGAGCCTTGCCCCCTTGGCTGAAATAGGGGTGGACCTTGGCCTGTAAACAAAACTCATTGGTGGACCCTCGCTCCCTTGGTCGAGATAGGGGAGGCCCTTGGCCTGTAAACAAAACTGAGTGGTGGAGCCTCGCTCCCTTGGCCGAGATAGGGGTGGACCTTGGCCTGTAAACAAAACTCATTGCTGGACCCTCGCTCCCTTGGCCGAGATAGGGGTGGACCTTGGTCTGTAAACAAAACTCATTGGTGGACCCTCACTCCCTTGGACGAGATAGGGGTGGACCTTGGCCTGTAAACGAAACTCAGAGGTGGAGCCTCGCTCCCTTGGCTGAGATAGGGGTGGATCTTGGCAGGTAAATGAAACACAGAGGTGGAGCCTCGCTCCCTTAGCCGAGATAGGGGTGGACCTTGGCCTGTAAACAAAACTCAGAGGTGGAGCCTCACTCCCTTGGCCGAGACAGTGTGGACCTGGGCCTGCAAACAAAACGCAGCGGTGGAGCATCGCTCCCTTGGCCGAGATAGGGGTGGACGTTGGCCTGTAAACAAAACTCAGTGGTGGAGCCTCGCTCCCTTGGCCGAGATAGGGGTGGACCTTGGCAGGTAAACAAAACTCAGAGGTGGAGCCTCGCTCCCTTGGCCGAGATAGGGGTGGACCTTGGCAGGTAAACAAAACTCAGAGGTGGAGCCTCGCTCCCTTGGCCAAGATAGGGGTGGACCTTGGCCTGTAAACAAAATTCAGTGGTGGAGCCTCGCTCCTTTGGCCGAGATAGGGGTGGACCTTGGCCTGTAAACAAAACACAGTTGTGTTGCCTCACTCCCTTGGCCGAGATAGGGGTGGACATTGGCCTGTAAACGAAACCTGGAGGTGGAGCATCGCTCCCTTGGCCGAGATAGGGGTGGACCTTGGCCTGTAAACAAATCTCAGAGGTGGAGCCTCGCTCCCTTGGCCGAGATAGGGGTGGACCTTGGCCTGCAAACTAAAGTCAGTGGTGGAGCCTCGCTCCTTTGGCTGAAAAAGGGGTGGACCTTGGCCTGTAAACAAAACTCAGTGGTGGAGCCTCACTCCCTTGGCCGAGATAGGGGTGGACTTTGGCCTGTAAACAAAACTCAGCGGTGGAGCCTCACTCCCTTGGCCAAGATGGGGGTGGACCTTGGCCTGTAAACAAAACTCAGAGGTGGAGCCTCGCTCCCTTGGCCGAGATAGGGGTGGACCTTGGTCTGTAAACGAAACTCAGTGTTGGAGCCTCGCTCCCTTGGCCAAGATGTGGGTGGACCTTGGCCTGCAAACGAAACTCAGTGTTGGAGCCTCGCTCCCTTGGCCGAGATAGGGGTGGACCTTGGCCTGTAAACAAAACTCAGTGGTGGAGCCTCACTCCCTTGGCCAAGATGGGGGTGGACCCTGGCCTGTAAACTAAACTCAGTGGTGGAACCTTGCTCCCTTGGCCGAGATAGGGGTGGACCTTGGACTGTAAACTAAACTCAGTGGTGGAACCTTGCTCCCTTGGCCGAGATAGGGGTGGACCTTGGCCTGTAAACTAAACTCAGTGGTGGAGCCTCGCTCCCTTGGCCGAGATCGGGGTGGACCTTGGCCTGTAAACTAAACTCAGTGGTGGAGCCTCGCTCCCTTGGCCGAGATCGGGGTGGACCTTGGCCTGTAAACTAAACTCAGTGATGGACCATCGCTCCCTTGGCCGAGATCGGGGTGGACCTTGGCCTGTAAACAAAACTCAGTGGTGGAGCCTCGCTCCCTTGGCTGAAATAGGGGTGGACCTTGGCCTGTAAACGAAATTCAGCAGTGGAGCCTCGCTCCCTTAGCCGAGATAGGCGTGGACCTTGGCCTGTAAACTAAACTCAGTGGTGGAGCCTCGCTCCCTTGGCCGAGATCAGGGTGGACCTTGGCCTGTAAACAAAACTCAGAGGTGGAGCCTCGCTCCTTTGGCCGAGATAGGAGTGGACCTTGGTCTGTAAACTAAACTCAGTGGTGGAGCCTCGCTCCCTTGGCCGAGATCGGGGTGGACCTTGGCCTCTAAACGAATCTCAGCAGTGGAGCCTCGCTCCCTTGGCTGAAATAGGGGTGGACCTTGGCCTGTGAACGAAATTCAGCAGTGGAGCCTTGCACCCTTGGCTGAAATAGCGGTGGACCTTGGCCTGTGAACGAAATTCAGTGGTGGAGCCTTGCTCCTTTGGCTGAAATAGGGGTGGACCTTGGCCTGTGAACGAAATTCAGTGGTGGAGCCTTGCTCCCTTTGGCCGAGATAGGGGTGGACCTTGGCCTGCAAACAAAACTCAGTGGTGGAGCCTTGCTCCCTTGGCTGAAAAAGGGATGGACCTTGGCCTGTCAACAAAACTAAAAATTCAGCACTTCAGCATTCGATATTATTCCTGGCCCAATTATACACCTTGATCCTGGTGCTTCGCAGGCATGGTGCTCTATCTATCGATGCAATATCATTTGGAAGGGTTGCTATGGTGACTGTACCACACGCTAGAATTTCTGGGGATTTGAAATATTTCACAAAACAATTCAAAATGAGTAGGCTGCTCTGTCCGAGTATCCTACCAAATTATCATTTCTTACTGGCAGTTGACGGGTACTTTGGCAGCATCCTGCAGTGAAAAAGTGGCCTGTCTAGAATTAATTTTCGGTTTTGAAAACGGACATTACCAGAGGTAGCTGTCTCTCCGACTTCTGGGATGAAAAATATAATATTTTAGAAGCTTATCACTTGATCACTTAATGCATCTGCCATTAGGAATTTAAATAAATTTTGCACCTTGAATAAGGTGACTCGCAACCGCCTCCACTCCCCTCCCAGCTCCCACCAACGCCGACTCCAAATCCAATAGACTCTCATTCCTATTCCAAACTTTAAAAACCCGTTATATTGTTCAACAATTGATGTTCAACAACATACAAAGACAATTCTTTTTCATTCATAACGACTTTCTTATACAGTAACTCCAAACCTCACTCATGCTTCTCAAATGCTGTCAATTCATTTAATTATTTAATATAGTGGTCCATTACTGATTACATTCCTGGGTTGGCTCAACTTGCTGAGTTACCGCATTGTAATCTGGTGATTTCAGGATCAAATCCCAATCCCACTGGGTTGGAATGGGTAAAGCACCCAGTGTGTGTTTTCTGTCGTTGAACACTCAATGACACTGTAATAACATGGCCTATAGCTACACTCTAATAAGAATGATTCAAACTGCAGATTATGTACATTTGCTTCATTTATTTGAAACTGCACGCTTGTTTGATTATCATTAAAGGTCATCAATTCGTTTCATATTCACTGAGGTCAGGGGAGGCGTCTGGATGAGGGGTTTTGTAAAATACAGTTGGACTCCGCTATTTGCGGTTCCCCTATTGGCGGATTCCACGATTCCACTGTTGATAAAATGCGACCTGTTTCTCAATTGGCGGGTTCTGCGATTCCACTGTCGATAAAATGCGACCTGTTTCTCTATTCACGGGTTCCGCAATTCTGCTGTTGATAAAATGCGACCTGTTTCTCTATTCGCGGGTTCCGCAATTCCGCTGTTGATAAAATGCGACCTGTTTCTCTATTCGTGGGTCCGCGATTCCATTGTCGATAAAATGCGACCTGTTTCTCTATTCGCGGGTTCTGTGATTCCACTGTCGATAAAATGCGACTTGTTTCTCTATTCGTGGGTTCCGCGATTCCGCTGTTGATAAAATGCGACATGTTTCTCTATTCGCGGGTTCCGCGATTCCACTGTTGATAAAATGACACCTGTTTCTCTATTCGCGGTTCCGCGATTCTGCTGTTGATAAAATGTGTCCTGTTTCTCTATTCGCGGGTTCCGCGATTCTGCTGTTGATAAAATGTGTCCTGTTTCTCTATTCGCGGGTTCCGCGATTCCCCTGTTGATAATATGCGACCTGTTTCTCTATTTGCGGGTTCCGCGATTCTGCTGTTGATAAAATGCGTCCTGTTTCTCTATTCGCGGGTTCCGCGATTCCGCTGTTGATAAAATGCGACCTGTTTCTCTATTCGCTGGTTCCGCGATTCCGCTGTTCATAAAATTAATGCGTACTGTTTCTCTATTTGCGGGTTCGGCGTATCAGTGGTTGATAAAATGTGACCTGTTTCTCTATTCCCGGGTTCCGCATATCCACGGTTGATAAAATGCGACCTGTTTCTCTATTCGTGGGTTCCACGATTCCGCTGTTGATAAAATGGGACCTGTTTCTCTATTCATGGGTTCCGCGCTGCCGCTGTTGATAAAATGGGACCTGTTTCTCTATTCGCGGGTTCCGCGATTCCGCTGTTGATAAAATGGGACCTGTTTCTCTATTCGTGGGTTCCACGATTCCGCTGTTGATAAAATGGGACCTGTTTCTCTATTTGCGGGTTCCGCGATTCCGCTGTTGATAAAATGCAACCTGTTTCTCTATTCACGGCCGTGTTCCACGAATTCGCGGTTTTTCAGGGGCGCAAATTTTGTTTTTCACGAGCTGCTAGCTTGACACATTTATAAAACCCATGTTTCACCAGCCACGCACAAAGCAGCTCGAGGCACGCAAAAAACAACTTGTACGAGCCGTGAGCATGACCTGCTTCTACATTTGCTGCCATATGCTTCGCGGGTTATCGTCGACAAGATCGAGATGGAGAAAAAGGAGGATGCGGACGCAGATGAAGTTCTGACATATTTTCATCAATACATAAATATATATCTCCATCCTTTCCAAATGACTAATTTCTTACCTGCAGAACATGTGAATGTTGTAGGTGGTTGTATCATCAGGCATTGGGACAGTCTGCTGGAGGCAGAGCTGTTCACAACCACCGTTTTGCCCATCTGAACAGTCTACGCCTTGCCGGTAGTCGTAACAACCCGAGCCATCCTTCATAGGCCGCAGGCCAATGGGGCACTGGGTAGAGACAAGGAAACACAAGACACCAAGTGAGAAATTTGGCAAAGTGTGGCCTAAACTTTATAATGTTCTGCAGTAACATCAAGTCTATCTTGGACGTCTCTTGAATGTTACATCACAAGGTTTGTCACATTCGTATTGAGCCATCGCTGACTTCCTGTATCTGCCATTGGTGCTGCCCATCTGACCACCTGGAACAGTTAAAACAAGTCGTTGGAATTTGGTCTATGTATGAGCACACAACGGCTTACTTTTTTCAAAATGCAATGTGGGATTTTTAACGTTCCCAAAAGAATGCTACCTGCTCCAATAAAAGGTTGTCATAGCATTAAGTTTTTTTGTTAGACACAACAAACTTCCACAGTTCGTACTTTGAATAGAGAGAGCAGGGAGGCTTACAATTTGGTGATATTGATGAATATTATGATTTTCCTTGCAATGATTTTGACATGCAATCATCATGGTGGCAAAATAATTAGACAAGGCCGATGATTCAATAAATACTTCCTGGCTGTGAGCTCATGGCAAAATTAATAGGAAATAAGATGGACGGTGAGTGAGAGTTATTGATAAGAAATATAAAATATGAGAAGAAAAAAATATAAACCAGGAAAATGTAAAACACCACCACCACCACCACCACCACCACCACCAACGATGGTGTAAAGAGTAAAAGTGATCTCATGATTACAAAATGTTAACGCGCATTCTGGTTAATAATATGCTCTTAGTCACTAACCATTTCAAGTTAAAGAAGCTGATTAATTGTTAATTTATAGGGTAATTATTAGGGGACCAAAGGTACCGTTTTGAAATAGTTCAGATTATTATTATTATTGATTCCATGAAATTTGTCGGGGACCTACAGGTCATATACCGCTCATTATAGGAACTTTAAACTTTGACCACCTATACTCCGATATGCATGTCATATGGATGACGTCATATGTGACGTGCTCTCCCGGCCATATTGGAGTTCATGCTTTAAAATGGATCTCCTCCTTCATTTTACGATCGATTGAGTCGACCCTGGGCATACATACATACATATAGCCCATCACAAAGCGAAGCACGCTTTTTCTGATTTTTGAATTTCATGCAAATTGGCCTGCCGCGGGCCAATTAAAAATTATGACGTCATTGGTCAGTCTTTTTTTTATTTATTATGATTCAATGAATTTTGTATCGACCAACAGGTTAAACCATTGATCGGAGGAACTTGAAGCTTTGACCACTTATACTTGTACTAATGCCACTTTTATTGATGTATAACCTAAGGATGACATCATAGGTCACTGACGTTGTGGCCATATTGGATTTCATGAAAATCCTTTTGAACACATCTTCATTGTTCGATCAATTAGGTTGAAACTTCGCATAATCGGGTTGCGGTTTTCAATGTGGTCAATCGGGTTGCGAAAACATTGTCAATGACGTCATCGCTCACTTGGCCAATCAGAACGGGGCATATTGGTCCCTGCCATCACTGCTCGCAGTTTAAATATTTGAAAGTGAAATGATTTTGCAAACTTATCCCATTAATGTATCGACATTCCAGACAATGTTTATTAACTCGTCGGTATCGACTCCGCAGGTGAAGTCACGTGACTGTAACTTTTCAATTGAACACACAAGAGTGTTGGAAGGTACTTGTTGTGTCCTCACAAAATTTGTGAACTACAGGGGGATTTTTGTCCAAAAGATTGGTAAAAATTTTCAGAACCGCAATCAGACTCGAATTTTCTCAAGTACACAAGCAGCTTCAGCAGATAACGGTCGGAGCATCCACTTTAATCATCTGGAAGGTTGGCACATTGAGCCCCAGCTGAGTTGTCCAAAAGGCTTCAAAAATGGTACGTGCCGCTTCCTTGTTTGATCGTCAGCATTTTAAAATGATAGAGCACTGGACAAACAACCATATGTTGGTAATAAAAGCGCAGGCTTTGATGGGCCCACTGGTCTCCTGAAGTTCCTTGAAAGGGAACCGATTATTATAACCCAGAGATTGCATTCCGCAGTCACAGAGGCCAAATATATGAAGGACACTTCAGCTGGATATTTTCCTAAAACAAATTGATTTTCAAAATTGGTACAATTTGCTAATTTAAACATTTCATTGAGAATACTTCCAAATGTAATGTGAATGACCTTTTTTTTTGCATTTTATCTTCTTTTTCCCCCAATAAATTCGTTTTTAGTAGGCCTAAGGTGATTCAACCTCCTCCTCTCCTTCGGTTAAGTGAGCATACTCTTTCCCATGTTGCTAAAGCAGTCTCTAGGAGTTTCCGTGTTTGCTAAAGCCGACATTGATGTTGCAAACTGGGGCCTCCTTTTAATTGCAGAGTCCAACCGACTGTCCTGAGGAAATGATGCGCCACAGCCCCGATAGACATCATTCCGCGCACCAAGAGGGTGACGGCCACGCCCGAGGGGTAGGCGTGGCCTCGGCATATACACGGGGCACGCAGCCCCGAGCACGTTAGTGCTACTGTTTGAGCTATTGAATAGAGACTCTTTTGGACCCTACTCGTTGTGGCTTACCTTCGTTGGCAAACAAGTTGCGTGCTTAGCACCATGCTACATTGGTGACCCCTTTTGGTTCAGCCGTCGCTGACCACAGAACGCGCCATGGCCAACAACGCGGTAGCGGTGAAGCTCCCTGAGTTTTGGGAAGCTCAGGCCGAAGTATGGTTCGTGCAGGCCGAAGCACAATTCCAGCTTCGAGGAATAACGGTGGACGAGACGCGTTACTATCACGTGATCGCCTCCCTCAGGCCCGGCACGGCCGCCCGAGTCGTGTCCATCCTGCGGCACCCACCGGCGGAGCACAAGTACAGGGTGCTCAAACGGCTCCTCATTGCCACGTCGGCCTCACGGAGTTCGAACGGGCAGACCGCCTCCTGGACCTTCCCGAACTCGGCGACACACGACCATCGGTACGGATGGACTACATGCTGTCGTTGTTGGGTGACAAAGCCCCGGATTTTTTATTCCGGGCGCTTTTTCTACGCCAGCTGCCGGCACAGGTACGCCTCACGTTGGCCGGTTCCAACATAGGGGAACCCCGCGCTCTGGCAGTCGAGGCCGACAAGTTTTTCGCGGCTTGTGACACGCGGGCGAGCTTCAGTGCGGCCGTCGCGGATCCCGAGGCTGATGCGCATGCACACCTCGTGGATCCCGAGGCTGATGCGCATGCACACCTCGTGGCCGCCACCACGCCCCACCCACCACCACTGCAGTGGCGAACGCCGCGGCCTCCGCCGCTCCCGCCGCAAGCCTGGTGCCGTTTCCATGCCAGGTTCGGCCACAAGGCTAAGAAGTGTTGCCCGCGGTGCTCGTTTGGCAAGTCAGGAAACGATCAAGGACACCTCTTATTCATCATGGACACCTTGTCCGGGCGCCGCTTCCTCTGCGACACAGGAGCGCAGGTAAGCGTCATCCCAGCCCACGCGTCCGACAAGCGAACCGCGGGCCGGGGCCCCGCGTTGCTTGCAGCCAACGGAACACCCATACGCACATTCGGGAAGCGCTGCCTCTCCCTGCGGTTCGGAAGGCAGCGCTTTCAATGGACGTTCGTAACCGCCAGCGTGCCCATGGCATTGCTCGGTGCGGACTTCCTATGTGCAAATGGGTTGTTGGTGGACGTGAAGCACAGAAGGCTTGTCCAGGCCGAAACCTTTAGCTTGCTCGCTTGTTCACTGAGCAGCTCGTTGATCGGCTCACTGAGCGGCTCACCGAGCAGCTCACCAAGCAGCTTACTAAACGGTTCCGTCCCGGCGAGTTTGGTTTGTACGCTTCCGGCAGCGGATGACTTTACCCGCCTCCTCGCCAGCTTCCCGGCCCTCACGCGGCCCACCTTCTCGGTGGTGGCCGTCAAGCACGGGGTGGAGCATCACATCCCCACCGTCGGGCCACCGGTCTACGCCCGGGCACGCCGCCTCGAGCCGACGAAGCTCGCGGTGGCGAAAGCAGAGTTTGCTACGCTGGAGCGGCTGGGCATCGTGCGGCGCTCCAAGAGCGCTTGGGCATCGCCGCTGCACATCGTGCCGAAGCCCGGCGGGGGATGGCGGCCGTGCGGGGACTACCGCCGCCTCAACGATGCTACCACCCCCGACCGCTACCCGGTCCCTCACATCCAGGACTTTTCCGCCCGGTTGGCGAAAATGTCCCTCTTTTCCAAGGTGGACCTCATCCGCAGCTACCACCAGGTCCCCGTCAGGCCGGAGGACATACAGAAGACGGCCGTCATTACACCATTCGGCCTCTTCGAGTTTCTGCGGATGCCCTTCGGGTTGAAGAATGCGGCTCAGGCGTTCCAGCGGCTGATGGACACCGTCTTGCGTGACTTGGATTTCGTTTACGTCTACCTGGACGACATCCTCGTCGCAAGCGCGTCCCGCGAAGAGCACCTCCGCCACCTCCGCACGCTCTTCGAACGCCTGGGCCAGCATGGCCTGATCGTAAACCCCACCAAGTGCCGGTTTGGCGTCGCCGAAATCGACTTTTTGGGGAACCGCGTCACCAGGCACGGGGCCACCCCCTTACCGGCAAAGGTGGAGGCGGTCAAGGGGTTTCCGCACCCCCGCACGATCAGGGGGCTCCAGGAGTTCCTGGGCATGGTGAACCTTTACCACCGTTTCCTGGACCGTGTCGCCCAGCTCCTGCGCCCCCTGCACGAGGCCCTCCGGGGGAAGCCGGGCAAAGGTGACATTGTTTGGACCGAGCAGATGGACGCGGCGTCTGCGGGCGCGAAGCTCGCCTTGGCTAACACCACCATGCCTGCGCACCCGGCGCTCGATGCACCGATCGCCCTCACCACCGACACGTCGGACTACGCGGTGGGCGCGGTGCACGAGCAATGGGTGCGTGGTGCTTGGCAACCGCTGGCGTTTTTCAGCCGGCAGCTTCGCCCGCACGAACGCCGGTACAGCACCTTCGACCGCGAGTTGCTCGGGCTCCACCTGGCGGTCCGGCACTTCCGCCATCTGCTCGAGGGCCGTTCGTTCACGGCCTTCGTCAACCACAAGCCCCTGGTCTTCGCGATGGCCAAGGTCGCCGAGCCATGGTCGGCCCGTCAGCAGCATCACCTCTCAGCCGTGTCCGAGTACACGACAGACATCCGGCACGTCGCGGGAAAGGACAACCCGGTGGCGGATTGCCTTTCCCGGTCTGTCGCCCACGCGGTCCACCTCGGGATCGACTATGCCCAGATGGCGGTGGACCAGACCGCCGACCCCGACATCCAGGCCTTGCGGACCGCCGTCACGGGCCTCCGCGTCACCGAGGTGCCGTTCGACGGCGTGGGCACGGCCCTCCTGTGTGACGTCTCCCTCGGGCGGCCTCGCCCCATCGTGCCCGCGGGCTGGCAGCGCCGGGTTTTTGACGCCATCCACGGCCTGTCCCACCCGGGCACGAAGGCCTCCCAGAGGCTGGTCGCTGACAAGTTCATCTGGCATGGCCTCAGGAAGGCCGTCCGCGATTGGACCAGGACGTGCCTCACGTGCCAGCGCGCGAAGGTGCACCGCCACACCCAGACCCCGTTGGCCCCGTTCACGGTGCCCGAACGTCGGTTCGACCACGTTCACGTGGACTTGGTGGGACCTCTGCCCCCCTCGTGGGGTTTCACCCACGTCCTCACCATGGTGGACCGCACCACCCAGTGGCCGGAGGTTGTGCCTTTGGCGGCGACGATGGCGGCGGACGTCGCGCAGGCGTTCATCGCCACCTGGGTTGCGCGGTTCGGCGCTCCCTCGGACATCTCGTCCGACCGCGGCCCCCAGTTCACCTCAGAGCTCTGGGGGGCGGTCGCGCGGGGGCTCGGCGTCCAGCTGCACCGCACCACAGCTTACCACCCCCAGGCCAACGGCCTGTGCGAGCGCTTCCACCGCTCCTTGAAGGCCACGCTCCGGGCCACCCTCCGCGACGGCGGCTGGGTCGACAGGCTCCCCTGGGTCCTGCTGGGCCTCCGGATGGCGCCCAAGGACGACCTGCACGCATCCGCGGCGGAGTTGGTCTTCTGACAACCGCTGCGGGTGCCGGGCGAGTTCCTCCCCGACTTCACGGCACTATGGTCCGTGGCGCAGCAGCGCTCCGCACTGCAGGAGACCGCCCGGAGGTTCACGCTGGTGCCGACGGCGCACCACGGGTGCCCGCCAACGCACGTCGCGCCGGAGCTTTGCACGGCGGAGTACGTGTTCGTCCGCCACGACGCCCACCGGACACCGCTGCGGCCCCCGTACGACGGGCCCTTCCACATGCTGGAGACCGGGGTGAAACACTTCACCCTCGACATCGGCGGTACTCCTGACCGCGTTTCCGTGGACCGCCTCAAGCTGGCCCACCTCGACGTGGACCACCCCCCGCCAGTGGCTCGGCCCCCGCGTCGGGGCCGCCTCGCGGCGGGCGGACCTCCTGCACCGCCCAGCCCCGCGGGCACCCCCCCTCCGGTCCTGCACCCATCCCAGGTGCCGCCGGGGGCATCCCAGATGACATCCCGGCATCCCAGACGCCGCCAGCCGCCAGAGGGCGATTCGGTCGGGTCATCCGTTTACCCCGCAAACTGACCCTTCAGGTGCGCGGGAATTCTGGGGGGGCGCTTGTGGCGGACACGATGGCTCACTGGCGCGGTGACATCATTCCGTGCACCAAGAGGGTGTCGGCCACGCCTGAGGGGTAGGCGTGGCCTCGGCATATACACGGGGTGCGCAGCCCCGAGCACGTTAGTGCTACAGTTTGAGCTATTGAATAAAGACTCTTTTGGACCCTACTCGTTGTGGCTTACCTTCGTTGGCAAACAAGTTGCGTGCTTAGCACCACGCTACAGAATCACCTTTAGAGGCCATTTTTCCCCACAGAGCAGGGGTTGGCCTTTTTTGGGCACCGTGGACCTCTTTTTGAAGCAATGTTTTATGGCCGGATGCCCTTCCTGCCGCCAACCCTGTTGGTCACCTCTTGTGACACACACAGGGAATTACCAGTGAACTGGTCCTCAATTTGCCGACCTCGGAAGGATGGACAGGCTGAGTCAACCCCCCTGGCGTTAATTCAGCAATCAACCGGGATTTGAACCCAGGATCCTAGGACCCCAAGCCGGCACTCTAACCACTAAGCCAACACCAGACAGGCAGAAATTCAGAAATTCAAAGGCAATTACATTAAACATTCAGGAATTTATATTCATGCTTTCTAGCTCGGTAAATATCTCCTTGAAAGACCTCAAAGGAAACTCTTAAAAGCTGATAAGGGCACAGATATACGAGGGCTTCCCCCCACCAGGGACATCCAATTATGTCAGTCGTGACATGGGTGTGGGGGTGGAGGGATCAGTCCACCCAGTTCAACATCCATTCAACACACGTTGATGAATCTCCCTGAGTGAAAACAACAGGATGACAGTCTAAATTGGGTCGGAATTTAAACCCAGGATAGACAACTCAGAGGATAGACACCTACTCATCCCTCCAGGTCTTTATAACAGCTGTTCACCACCATCTCTTATCTTCCCCCATCCAAAACCTTGATCATTTGTACCCCCGCTAATTCACACCAGATACACTTTTTCGAAATTCTAACTTCTCTCCTGGAAGTCCTTGCAGTGTTCATATGTTTTATACCTCTCCCACATCCCCCAAGCCCTCTCCCTCCCACAGTTCTCTCGATGTCCCTGCCCTCTTGTGTTTGTGTCCTTCCCCCTCTCTCCCCATCTTGTCAACCGCACCCTTATTTTTTGTGTTTTATGTGTCGGTTTGACTTTTTGTGTGATTAATGTTAGCTCCTTCACGAGCCTCCATCTTGTATACAAAAATAAAAATAAAAACACGACACAGTAACATTCAGAAGTAATACAAGTCAGACGAGACAAAATTCTACAAACACATGAGCATGTCTACTACATATAAAAACGACATACCAAGTCAACAAATCAGATCACGCACATCGTATCGATTTGTTGGGGTGCCAACACAAAATGGCATTCTCTATTTGAAAGTGTCCATTATTTAATGTGCACTCAGGGAAAGGGACAGAGGACAGCCGGCTTAACTTTCCTCTGAAGGGTGATGCACTCAGTGTGATGCAACTTCCTGCCTGCAAAAGGTCCAACCCAGACCAGACAGCTCAAGGTCGAGTACACGATTTCTCCACTATAGTATCAGCCTCCTCTCTTACTATGGTGGAGATATCAACAATAGTTCAAGATTCATCTTCGTGACACAGCATTGGTGCACTTACGACAAGTTGTGAACGTTTCCTGGGATACGATCAAATCCGGAACAGGTCGTTACTTCATCGCAAGGTGTGGACAATTCACCTGAGCAGCACGCCTAACCGGAACAGCTTCGTTTGACCAACGTCAGACTTGGCCTGGCACCTTCACAGATCCACTTCAATGTTGGCTCAACAATTTGACTTTTATACAGAAATAGAAAGTTGGCCTTGGGGACACTGACAACTTGCAGCCAATGTCCGATGTTATTCGGTGTTGGCCCAGCATTGGCTTTCCGCGTTGGCTCAACGAGAATGGTTACACTGTTGGAATAATGTGGATCTGCCATCAGGAATGGGATTCAAATCCACACTAAAGAGGAAAATTCGACAAGGATTTCCCCACTCGAGCAAAAAGCCACTCTTTCCATGTACGTGGAATTTCCATGTACGTATGTGCCCAAACACACTTGTAACCCCAACCCTCTCCAGGTCTTCTACCGAGGTCTTCCTCTCAAACAGGTCTTCTACCGACTCCTCTCCGGCCTTGCCCCCCCAGCTCTCGCTGGGCTCTGTCCCCCAAATATTCCTCCAGGTCGCACAAGATCTGCCTGCAACCCTCTTATGGTTAAGCTGCCAAAATCAAGACTCTCTGCTCACCTTCACTCCTTCATTCCTCTTTTCTCCCACCTCTGGAACAAACTCCCTCACTCTCTTCAATCCCACTCCACCCTCCAGGTCTTTAAAACAGCTGTTCACCACCATCTTTTACCTTCCCCCATCCAAAACCTTGATCTTTTCTACCCCCGCTAATTTCACCCCAAATCCACTTTTTCGAAATACCGACTTCTTTCCCGAAAGTCCTTGTGTTTTCTACCTCTTTAACCCCCTCCCTCCCCCTTCCCATGCCTCCTCCCCCCAAGTCCTCTCCCTCCCACAGATCTGCCGATGTCCCTGTTCTCTACTGTTGTACTTGTGTGCTTCCCTCTCTCTCCCCATCTTGTCTCCCACTCCCTTTATGATATGTTTTTTGTGTCCGTTTGTTTTGATGCGATTCATGTTAGCTCTTACACGAGCCTCGACCTTGTACACACAAAAAAAAGAAACCCCTAACATCAAGTACTGACGACTATTTGACACATAATATGGGAAATGTTAACACCATGAGGAACTACAGAATGAACATTCATACAATATTTGTCATATTATATACCTGTTGGACATATATTACGCAGATTTCAAATTATGATGTGGGGAGATGAGGAGGGATTGATGGGATTGTCAACTCGTCCATGCTGAAAATGTCATACGTCATGTGTTTTCACTTGAATTAAAAATAAATGCTTTGGATGTGTTTAACAGAGGGACTTGGCCTTGTGTTCGAAAAACAACGTTTTCTGCTTAAATGATGAAGGCCCTTCTACATTTTCACCATAATCTTGCCATTGGTTAGCGTGCACTCGTCTAGTGCGAGGATTTGGGTGTGAGAGCGGAGGGGGTAACACAAATTAAATAATATAAAAATAACATCACGATCAAATATACAATGCAAAATGCTGACTGTTATTCATTGCATTTTATTTCAAATGTTAGAGACAGAAATATCTCCATCAAAAAGTTACATTCGAGCTCAAATTATAATGAAAACCGGTGACGCAGAATGAACTAGAACGGCACTTAGTAGAGAGCATACCTCCACCTGGTTGGTCATATCACTCAATGGTGAAGAATCACTTACAAAAATTAAATAATTCTCATATCCGAATCCATATTCAGATCTTCACCAAAATCGAATCTCTTTGTCCTTGTCAGACACCCAACCTGTCCACCAAGTTTCGTCCAAATCATTCTACAACTTTTTGAGAAATCCTGCTATGTATCGGGTTTGGCCCGGTCTCCCAATGGTGAAGAATCACTTAAAAAATTAAATAATTCTCATATCCGAATTCATATTCAGAACTTCACCAAAATCGAATCTGTTTGTCCTTGTCAGACATCTAACCTGTGCACCAAGTTTCGTCCAAATCCGTCCACAACTTTTTGGGATATCCTGCTATGTATCGTTTCTGTCCCTATCTCCCAATGGTGAAGAATCACGTAAAAATTCTAGTAGCCGGATCCGAATCCGGATCTAGACCAAAATCTAATCATTCATTCCTTGTCACATACGCTACATCTCTGTCAAATTTCGTCCGAATCATTCCACAACTTTTTGAGATATTTTGTTCACAAACAAACCAACAGACAGACAAAGTCAAACAGACAGACAAACAGACAAGCAGACAGACAAACAGACAAGCAGACAGACAAGCAGACAGAGAAACAGACAGACAGGCAAACAGACAGACAAACAGACAGACAAACAGACAAGCAGACAGAGAAACAGACAAACAGACAGACAAACAGACAAACAGACAGACCAACAGACAAGCAGACAGACAAACAGACAAGCAGGCAGACAAGCAGACAAGCAGACAGACAAGCAGACAGACAAACAGACAAACACACAGACAAACAAAAACAAACAGACAGACAAACAGACAAACAGACAGCCAAACAGACAAGCAGACAGACAAACAGACAAGCAGACAGACAAACAGACAAGCAGACAGACGAACAGACAACCAGACAGACAAGCAGACAGACAAACAGACAGACAAACAGACAAGCAGACAGGGGTGAAAACATAACCTCCTTTGGTGGTGGAGGTAAAAATGTTGATGAAGTAGAAACAACATTAAGCGTTACTAGCAACCCCTATGGGCGGGGCTTCAATTGGGAGGCCCAAATGAAAAGGTAAAATATCAGAAATTGAAGGCTTTTTTTATTTTAAACGATTTATATAAACATCCGTTAAATCATATCACACGCAAATCATCAATATCTAAACAGTATCTTCCAATAACTCACCAAATGTCCCACAGTGATCGATACACTATGATCGTGGTGATCGTGATGATCGTGAATCGTGATCGATAATCGTGTTCACAATCGCTATGTCGTATGTACTCCCGATACGTGTTTCCTTCAGTTGAAATGGGTTAGAATTCTCTCAAGCAGGAATTCGACCCGTGTCCTTATAAAAGGTCTTTGTCCGAGGTCACCGAGTTCGATCGGTGCAGCTGTGCAGCGATCGGTGCAGCCGTTTGTGCGCACCCGGGAAAACACCATCGTCACAATGAGAACAATGAACGTTATGCGAACGCGAATGTTATGCGGGAGTCCAAACCTGAGAATGCTGGAGACGAAAGCTGAAATTAGGAAAACTAAATAGCCTATTTTACTCCTGGAGATCCCAGGATTACCCACCCAAAATATCGTTGAGATCGGTTCAGCAGTTTTTACGGTACCTTCGAACAGACAGACAGACAGATGGACAGACGGACGGACATTTGGTGAATTATAGTAAGATTCAGACACAAAGCACGAACACTGTTGTGAAACGCAGACACACATGTAAAAGCAGACATAGAGATAAAAACGTTAAAGTGTGTCCATTAAGGAAGGCCTACACCAGCACAAAAAGGAAGAAGCCGCACCAAGTGATAAAAGGATGTCGTCTACTCTCTACTGGGAATAACATGTGCGGACGCCATTGTGTACGAACCTTTTCACATTACCAGTTTCTTTTGAAAGCCTTTTGCAATTCCGAGGTTGTGATTTGAAAATTCCACCGCATGACTAACTAATCTACATTTCAGTTTGTAGAATCAACTTTTTTGCAAAGTGTTTGGACAAAAAGCAAGAAACCGAAAACTTTCAGACCGATGCGCAATAATTAGATAGTCCAGACTAAGTTTGGAAACATGAAAGGGGTTTTCTGCGATGAGGTTTCCTTTTGGGATGTGGATTTACAAAAGAAAAGGTACAACATAAATCCTACAGTTTAGGCAGAAAAATAACGATCGGAAAAGAAAGACGGGGTGAAGGGGAAAGGGTTAAAAATCTATTTTGGTCAAGGGAGGAAAAACGAAGGGGTGGGGTGCAAGAATCACAGCGTTTGTTAGGGATTGGCCCCAGGTACCCAAGGGTAGCCCATGCACACTCGACTTTTCCCCTCGATAACACCACACCTGTCGTAATAGGTTGCTCTGGGAGGAATTTACACATCGCACGAGACATCAATCAGACAGGAAACGTGGCAGCGAGAATGGGCGTTCGATAAATTCTGCCCACTGTGCTCCTCACACTCCGCACCCAACATCCTCCTGGATGTAGCATCGGTTCGGTTATGATGCTCACAGCGGCCACAGTGGATAATTGGGCCCTCACTGTCAATGCTGTGCACCCTCAAAGCCTTGCTCAACCTGACAGAACAGGAAAGGTCGTCATAAGAAAGGCGTTGAATTTCCACAAGTAAAACAAGTCATTAATTGCAGAGCAGATGCATGTTGTTTGTCATGAGGTCCACACAACTTTGGGTAATGGAAGACGACGAGGCATCCAGGGCAAATTATTTAGCTTGTCTGGCCTCCAGAAACCTACTCACAATTTTCGTGATTTTCTTTATTGGTCCAAAATTCAACCCGAAAGGTCTTCCACTTCAAATATGTATCTTGTGACTTTTAGATTGGCCCACTCGTAGCAGCGAGCCCGAAAGGTCTTCCTCGTCACACGGCTTTTGTACGCGCGGAAAACCTCAATGGGGGATCCTTGTAATTAATTCTCAATGTCAGCGAGGAAAATTATTGCCTGACCGGGCTTCAATGGCTGAATTACAGCAGAGCCGAGCAAAATCCAGAGGATTAACAAGCAAACATGCAAATCCCATCGTGGCATTCAACAGCGCTCCCAATCATCGAAACGCATGGCAAAGGGTAGATAGTGAGGAAATGCACCGGTGTACAGCTTCCTGTGACCTTCTCTGGTTTACCATCTCAATATTGTGAGAATAAAAGTTTTCATGAATCTACCACTCCCAATTTCTCCCAACGCGGAAAGCCGCATGGGATATTAATTCACCTGCGGTGTTTTGCTTTTCTTTCTGTTTGCTCGTCATCACTTGCTCACTTTCATGACCGAATACAGGCCGCAAATCCAGCAAGAAAATAATCTCAAGCACTGACGGATATTTAATATCGGGAAACTCGTACAAATCAGAAGCACAATGTTGGTTGATAACCTGAAGCAGGTATCTGGTAACCAGAAGAGCAGTTAATGCTGATTTTGAATGTTTGTGCTTTTTGACGTCATTTGCAGCAGAGCTGTACTGCATTTGCATTTTCGAGATGAATTTTGAACATTTGAGACTTCATTTGCATTTGGAAGCTAAATTTGGAACATTTGGGACTTAATTTGCATTTTGGAGCTGAATTTGGGACATTTGGGACTTCATTTGCATTTTGGAGCTGAATTTGGGACATTTCGGACTTCATTTGTGTTTGGGACCTGAATTTGGAACATTTGGGACTTCAT
>NC_136273.1:100262051-100279743 GCF_964187855.1 Myxine glutinosa
TGAAATTACATTACTAATTCAATGCACCCGAACAGCACTGTCTCTCTTTCTTCCCTTTCAGCACTTCCATTTCCCAGAGCCTGCCCAACAATGTGGAACCATCAAGGAAAAAGGTTTTTTTTCTCAGAACATTTCCCGCCAAAAATAGGCCAAGGCCTTCTTCTCCTCTTTAAAATTCCATGGTCAAGGAGTGAGTACATTTGCTATGGATTCGACGCTTCCTTTTCAAAAAGGACAAGAAGCCAAAAAGCGTTTCCTCCAATAACCAATGACAATATGCCACACAAACTGTGATCCAGGCCCATGACTAAAACCTAAATTCACCTCACACACAAATACATATTGTTCCAACAAGTATGTAGTCTGGACTGCATTCATAGTCTGCACAGATCAATGGAAGTCAGACATTGCTAAATGTTAACTTTTGTCGAGTAGATGGACTTTGGCTGCCTTACAACAACAACAACAACAACAACAACAACATGCATTTTAAAGGCCATTTTCCCTGCTGGAGCGGGGGTTAGCCTTGTGGGCCCCATGAGAATCTTCTCCATTTTGCCCTATTTTCTGCATCTCCCCTTGTTAACCCCCTTGCCCGCATTTCTTCTTCCACCATCTTTAGCCAAGTCTTTCTCGGTCTTCCCCGTCTTCTACTTCCTTCTACATTCATTTCCATCACTCTTCTCAACCAGTCACTTTCATCCTTCCTCAACACATGACCAAACCATCTCAACCTGTTCCTCTTCACAGCATCCATCACAGGCTCTATTCCCATCATCTTTCGCAATTCATCATTTGTCTTCCTCTCTCTCAACGATACTCCACACATCCACCGAACCATTCGCATTTCCACCCTTTCCAGCCTTCGTTGCTGCTCTACGTTCATTACCCATGTCTCGCTCCCATAAATCATAACACTTCTCACACATGCAGCATACACCTTTCCCTTCAGCTTCAACAACACTCCCCTCCTCAGCAGCACGCCACTCAGTTCCCGAAACTTCTTCCATGCACATCTCACTCGAGCAACCGTTGCCGAGTCTGATCCACCTTCTCCATTCAGCATGTCTCCTCAGTAGCAAAATGTTTTCACACCTTCCAGCTTCACGCCGTCTCCAAGATCCAACTCAACATTTCCTCCATCTGCAGCTCCCTTTGTGCACACCTTACATTTGAATGTAGCTGCCACACTGGTAAATGACCCTCTCAGACCACTACATTTTTGATGAACCCACTCAGCGCACATTGTACATTGAATGGAATTCACTCCGACACCCTTCCTGCACACAGCACAGGGCCACTTCCCAGTTCTTTCCACCTCACCACATGCTTTACCACTTGCCATCACCTTCGTCTTTCCGATATTCACCTTCAGACCTTTTGTCTCCACACATTCCTTTCACATGTTCATCTTTTCCTTCAGTCCATCCATACTTTCCGCAATAAACACCAGATCATCTGCATACAACAACTCCCACGGTAAACCCTCCTTTACGTTCTGAGCCAGCACCTCCTTCACAGCTACAAATAGTAGTGGACTTAGTACCGACCCCTGATGCAATCCCACCTTCACCTCAAACTCACCACTGTTCCCGTCCTTCCTCCTTACAGCTGTGCGCGCTCTTTTGTACATTGCCATCACTACTCTGATCAACCATTCCTCCACTCCTAACTTCCTCAATGCCCATGTCAATACTTTGCGTGGAACCTATCGAATGCTTTCTCCAGATCAACAAACCCAAGAAACAACTTCTTCCTCTTCTCCATGTACTTCTCCTGCAACTGCCTCACAATGAAAAGCACGTCTGTCGTTCTTCTTCCTGGCATAAATCCAAACTGCATTTCGTCGATCTTCACTTTCTTCCTTATCCTCCTCTCCAACACCCTTTCCAATACCTTCATTTGGCTGCCTTGAAGACCAGTTTTTAACTAAGTGAGGATGAAAAGACAACACGGCGATTTTGCGGAACCAAATAATTGAAACAAGTGCTGATCTTCACATCCTTTGTTAAAAGGTGATCGTTTTTAACCCTTTCATATAATTTTTTAACAAATCCTCTGAGTATTCCTGTTTATGTGCTTCATACGTCACAGTACTCACTCGGCTCGCTCAAAGTCAAGCAACACCATCACACATTGGATTATATGTATATACAAGAAAAACAAGACCAAAAGTTTAACATTGGCCTAGCCAGGCTTGTTTGATACTTCAGTTGAAGAGGATAGTATGACCTGGGGGGAGATACCAGTTAGCAAATAATAAGACAACCCTTTTTAAGGCCATTTTCCCTGCTAGAGCGGGAGTTAGCCTTGATGATGAAAGGTTAGCCTACCTGACATCAACCCTCAGTCACCTCTTACAGCACACAGGGATACGGTGTACCTATTCTAAATCTGGGTACACATCAGGATCATTCATCCCAGCAAGCTGGTACTCAATTTGCCGACCTCGCAGGGATGAAGGGCTGAGTCAACCCCCCTGGCATTAATTCAGCGATCAACACGGGATTATGAACTCAGGATCCTCGGATCCCAAGCCGGCACCCTAACTGCTCAGCCAACACCAGGCTCTGTTAGCAAATAATGTAAGTAATATGACCCGACTGCAAAGCCGCAATGAGTCGGCGAAGCCAAAGCCTCTTGCCACTATTTTACCCATCACTATGGCATCAGTAAGTTAGGTAGTTGATAGTAGGTAGGTGTAGGTACCGTACCTGGTAAGACGTGGTAAAAGAGAAGAGCAGACAGTCCTCCCCAATACCTCCATACAATAAATGTCACAAGAGGCTTAAGGAAGTAACTATACGATGTGCTAGCTCAGGGCCTATTTTAAGAAATTTTAACTGGGCTTATTATTAATTACAAATTAGAGGTGCATAAGATTGTGAATCAAAAAAAGACGGGTGAAACAAACTCCTGTTGAACTTTTTCGCAATTGTTTATGCATACTTCCGCATCCGCAAGATGGCGGCATCCATGGAGCGATTTGGTGCGTCAAAGCTTCGAAATTCTCAAAGGATTCAGCAAAATTTGGCTTTTCAACATAATACGCGTTCATTGACAACACCGGCTTCGCCGGCTACTAGTACCCGACTGCAAAGCCGCAATGAGCCGGCGAAGCCAAAGCCTCTTGCCACTATTTTACCCATCACTATGGCATCAGTAGGTTAGGTAGTTGGTCGTAGGTAGGTGTAGTAGGTACCGTACCTAGTTCAAAATGACACCATTTGCATTCTGGATGAGATTAAAATTTATAAAATTTCCTTCTTGATTAATTCGGTGAATTCCGTCTCAACTTCGGATATTTCCGGCCGTGAAAAACTACGCCCTACGGTCGCGAGATTTCTAAAAAATAATTCTTCGTCAATTTTAGAATATCTGACGCCGTTTTCAGCATCCGAAATGTGGTAAAAAGCTTTTTTGAAATATTTTTTTTAATGCTCGAATCTCATTGGTTCCGGTGTTTGGTGACGATTTTCGTTGAAGATAACCAGGGCCCGTGCGGGCCGAGGTTGGTCTTAAAGTATTTTAATTACAAATTAGAGGTGCATAAGATTGTGAATCAAAAAAAGACGGGTGAAACAAACTCCTATTCAACTTTTTTCAATTTGTTATGCATACTTCCGCATCCGCAAGATGGCGGCCTCCATTGAGCGATTTGGTGCGTCAAAGCTTCGAGATTCTCAAGGGATGCAGCAAAATCTGGCTTTGTCAACATAATATGTACGCGTTCATTCACAACACCAGCTTCACCGGCTATTAAATTGTTTTGAAGTACTGTAAGTCTCTAAGCTGTCTGTCACAATGGAAACGAAGAGATTGCATTGAGACACTGGTTTATTCTACATGTTTCCTATCAACAATGAACCAACCATACACCGTCTCAATCAAGTAACATTGCAGTCACGACAATGGGATTGCAGTGTTATGATTATATTTACTGCATTATTATTATTAACATTATTATTACGAAGACAATGCTACGGCATTAGGATACCTGGACTAATTTGTCTTAAGCGGCCTGAAGGTGACGCATGAAGGCACGAAGCCTAAGGCCTATACGTACTGTGCCGTTGGGAGACGCGTAACACGTTGGGAGACCCGTAACGTAGCTTTTTATATTTGATGGTAATTTTAACAATCGGTTTGTTTGTGTTTCACACTGAATGAAAAACGTAAAGGTGGAGCATGGCGATTGTGATATATGACAGGTTCGACAACATGTTCGGCCTGAACGACATCGAAATCAAAATGGCGGAGTGTGGAGAGTCAGCCATTATACACTGCAATGACATCACAGACGTAATCACATCACATCACCCATGTCATGTGACCAGATCCTCAACTCTGATTGATGTACGTCTATGAGGGACATACATGCATACATACGTACATATAGACATACATATACAGACAAACACTGTTCTGGATGGCTTTGCCTTGTGTGCTACACCGTAAAAACATTAAAAAAAACATAGGACTGTGGGTACTGAAACTCACCTAGATCAGGAGCAAAGGTCACTCAAAACCCCCACAGACCCCATCAGACACTGATATTTTCAATGCTGTAAAAAACCATCATGGGTGATGAAGGTTGTGATAAAGTTTAATTGAAATTGTGGGTGTAGTTTCGGAGAAGAGAGCAAATACTTATTTTGGGGGGTCAAAATCCCCCCCCCCCCATCCCCCCCCGTAGACCTCTCCTAATGAGCGCAGATTTTGATGCAGTCAATACACCTTCATTACGTTAGGCATCAGATATGCAGCCTGTGGCCAAGTTTCATCAACACCATGTGTTTGGGTCAAGCGATGATGACTGATGGGTTTACAGACTCACTCACTCACTCACTCACCTACGGACACTGCTCGATCACATGAGCTACTCTGACTAAAGTCCAGGTGAGCTAAAAATGTAAAAACATATAGGGATGAAATCTCAATAAAACAAACAAGCAAACAAGGTAAGAATGACAACACCATACAACACCACAACATGACACCACATTACTACACCATTATCCTCTTATGGATTACCATCACATCTTTTGAGGCTTTACTTTTGTGGGATTGTGATGGAACAACATCAAAAGATGTTGTGATGACAATCCAAAAAGAGGAATGTGGACGAAGATGAAGTTTTTTTAAAACCCCAATGCCTCAACTCTGTGTTTGCCTCAAAATCTTGTGTCCCACACACGTCTCTCTCTGTACCCACTATAACCAGCTGCTCCTGGACTCTGTGTCCTTCTATTTTGACAAGGTGGAGAAGTTTCTGTCAATCCTCGACTCTGATTCTGCAACTGGACCAGACGGCATCAGCCCACGGGTCCTAAAATCCTGCTCTGCTGCTCTATCTCACCCTCTCTCTGTTCTTTTCACCCTCTCTTTTGCTCAAGGTCATCTGCCAGCATCCTGGAAATCAGCAAACATTACCGCTTTACACAAAAAAGGTGCAAAAACAGATCCTTGCAACTACAGACCAATCAGCCTGCTCCCAATTATCAGCAAAGTCATGGAATCCATCATTGCTTCTGACATCAAATACTTCCTCTTCTCCAATGGCTTGATCTCAGATCATCAATTTGGATTCAGACCAGGTCACTCTACTCTGGACATACTGCTTCTGCTGTCTTAACAATGGATGGAGGTCCTCAATGCCAAACAGGAAATTAGAGCTGTCTCCCTTGACATATCACGTGCCTTCGATACGGTCTGGCACCCCGCTCTGCTCACCAAACTCTCCTCTTTTGGTATCCAGGGAAATCTCCATGCATGGCTTGCGGACATCCTCTCATGTCGTGGTCAACGTGTGGCCTTGAATGGAATTCTCTCATCTCCCCTTGCTGTTCAGGCTGGAGTTCCCCAAGGCAGTGTTCTGGGCCCTGTGTTTTTTCTGGTCTTCATCATTGATCTCTCCGACTCTCTGGAAAAATCCTCTCTATCTCTTTGCTGATGACTCCACTCTATGCCACTCCATTCCTCATCCCTCAGATCGGCAGTCTGCAGCCTCCTCACTCTCTGCAGACCTGGACAAAATCGCAGACTGGTCAAACAAGTGGAACATGTCTTTCAATCCTGACAAATCTCACACTCTCACTTTGTCTCTCCAAAAAGACCGACTGGACAACCCTCTCATCTACTTTCTCAACAATCCTCTCCAAGAAGTTCTATCACTCAAGCTTTTGGGTCTCACTATCTGCCATGATCTTTCCTGGGAAAACCACATTTCCAAGCTGGACTCCAAAGCCAGTCGCCGACTGGGCATCCTCCGTCGTGCGAAGTCCTTCCTTGGCACACCTGAGCTCCTCGCCACATACAAGGCTTTCATCCACAGCTCAATGGAATACTGTTCTCCCCTGTGGGCCGGTGCTCCTGCCTCACACCTAGCTCGGCTTTACGCTGTTGAAACCAAAGCGTTCAGAATCATTTGGAATCTCCTGCGATGAAGCTACCTCCGAGGGCCTTTCACTCACTCACCGCAGGCAGGTTGGTGGTCTTTCTGTCTTCTACCGACTCCTCTCTGGCCTTGGCCCCCCAGCTCTGTCTGTGCTGTCCCCCAAATATTCCTACAGGTTGCACAAGATCTGCCGGCAACCCTCTTATGGTTAAACTGCCAAAATCAAGACTCTGCTCACCTTCACTCTTTCATTCCTCTTTTCTCCCGCCTCTGGAACAAACTCCCTCACTCCCTTCAATCCCTCTGCTCCCTCCAGGTGTTTAAAACAGCTGTTCACCACCATCTCTTATATTCCACCATAAAACACCTTGATATTTTCGACCCCCGTTAATCCACCCCAAGCCCACCTGCTTAAAAGTCCTTGTTTTCTGGCCTGAAAGCCCCTGTCGTGTCCATCTTTTGTCTGGCGTACCCAGCCCCAGCCATCTCTCTTCCACAGATCTCACGATGTCCCTGTTCTCTACTGTTGTTGTGTTTCCCTCTCTCCTCCCCCCACCCCCCCCCCCCCATCTTGTCTCCTGCTCCCTTTATTATATGTTCTATGTGTTAGCTTTTACATGAGCCTAGACTAAGTATGCAAAAAAAATATCTCTAAAATCATCAATTTTCATCCGACTTCCTTGAAATTTGAACAGGGTTTGCAGCCATCTCTCTTTTGACACTGAATTGAATCACAAATTATTTTTGAGGTCTAAAGGACAACATAGGCCAGATTTCTAAAATCATCAATTTTCATCCTATTGACTTGAAATTTGAAGAGGATTTGCATATTTGGCCATTTAATTCAACCACCAATTATTTTTAAGGTCAAATTTGTTTTAAGGATTTCACTCGTATTATTATTTCTTGTTTGTTTGTTTCTCTATTTGTCTGCACAGAATGTGAGTATGTGAATGAATTACATTGGACCCTTTAGAATCATAAGACCATATAGACCCCATTACACACTTTAGAACCCTTGGACCTCTGATATCCTTTCGATTAGGCGCATGCGCAAGATTGGAGGTCTCGTCTCTTCAAAGCTGTCCATGCGCGCTCGCTTTCGAAGTTAAGTAACTTTTCACAATTGTGTTTTTGTCGAAACTGGTCTTGTTTGTACCTATTGGGGTGTCTTTAATAGTATTCTTGGCGTTGGTTTTTCATACCTGTGTACAGAATCGTCGGTCTTTCTTATCGCGTATTCTGAGGCCTAAGTGTAGTACTAGGCTACCGTGTCCGACCTTGGCTTGAGGCTTTGTTTTTGTCTCAGCGGTTCTCCGATCGCGCTGCAATTATTTTCCGGTCTCTGTTTTTCACGGTCTTTTCATCCCATACTTCCTTGTTTTAAAATCTCAAAAAAAAAAAAATAATAATAATTTCCTTCTGTTCTTATTCGTTTATTCGTTCTTATTTGTTCGTTCGTTCTTCGACCACGTTGTTTGTGATCACGTTGTTAAAAAATGTCTCATCTGAACCCTGAAGACCTGTATTCTGTCATATTCTATAACACCTTTTTCTTCTTCTTCTATAAAAGGATGCTTTCGACTTGCTCACCAAATCCATTCATTCCAAAAAAAAATTCCATCTCTTATAGTGCATCTTTCATTCATTCCCTAAACTCTCCAGCACTCCATCCTCCCTCCAGCGTCCTCAAACGTATTTTTGACTCGAATGTCTTAAGAAACTCATTTTGCAATAAATGTTCGTTTAAATGTTTAAAACAATAAATGTTTCCCATTAATCGTACATTTTTCAAAATCCCATCACCCCAAAATCCCATTTCCCATCACCCCTCCCCTATAAATCTTCCCCATCACCCCTCCCCTATAAATCTACCCCCTTGCCCCTCCCCTCCAAATCATCCCCATCACCCATCTCTTTCAAATCTTCCCCCTTGCCTCTCCCCTCCAAATCTTCCCAATCACCCATTCCTTTCAAATCTCCCCCCACACCCCTCCCCTCCGAGACTCTCCCTCACTCCTCCTCTCCTAGACTCCCCTCTCACTCCTCCTCCTCAAAGCATCCTCCCCGCTTCTTCCCCCTTCCAACTTTCACCTTCATCTCCCTCAACCTTCTGCCTCGCTCTTCCCCCTCGTCAAATAACACCTCACTGCACCTCTCCCAATCACCATCAAACCTTTTGTCTGCCCCATTCTTCCCTTTCTCCAAGCTATCCTGTAATCTCCGACACACCTTCAACAGCTCTCCCTACCTCTTCCACCTCTCCCTACCTCTTCCACCTCTTCCTCCTCTTCCACATCTTACCCTACAGCTACCCCCCCCCCCCCCCTGTTCTGTATCCGATGCTCCCCCTTCCTCTTCCTTAACAGTATGGACCTCAAACATCCGGGGCCTTCGCTCAAACTTGTCTGATCTCTCCAAACAGGTTGCTTCTGACAAACCAGACGTGATCTGCTTAACAGAAACTTTCCTCCTTCATGATGTCTCTGATTCCTTGGTATCTCTCCCAGGTTACTCCCTCCTCCAGTATGATAGACCTGAGCCTCGTCCTGGAGGTGGGGTTGCTATCTTTATAAAAAAAACTCTCTTCATCACTCGCCCTGCACTGCCCTCTCTCCACCTCACCCCCAGGAATACCTTTGGGTACGGCTTCCCCTTCGCTCCCACCTTTTGTTCATATGTGTGTTGTACCGTCCACCAAACAGTGATGACTCCATCTACATCTCGCTGTCTGAGAATATGGACCAACTTCTATCTACCCATCCCAACTCTCTCTTCCTCATATGTGGTGATTTCAACTGTCACCATGCCAGTTGGCTGGGTGTGGGTACCTCTCTCACCAGCCATGGCTCTTCAGCAAGGGACTTCTGTGACTCACTGGGACTGACACAATCTGTCAATTTCCCGACCCGGATTTCAGTCAACGGAGCATCTTCTCTTCTGGACTTGGTTATGACTAACTTCCCTGAAAATGTCTGCTGCTCTTCTTCTGCTCCAATCGGCTCTTCTGATCATGTGCTTGTTAAAGTGGACATCTCTCTGACCATTCTCAGAGAGCCTCCTCAGCGTCGACGAGTCTGGCATTTCATTCAGGCCAACTGGCACGGTCTTCAAGCAGCCATCAATCATCTGGACTGGTCTCCCATCTCTACTGCCTCTGACATAATTTCTTCCTGGGAATTCTTCCAAAGCAAACTGCTCTCTCTCATGCACAGATTTATCCCATCTCGTCTTCTGTTGTCATACCCTTCCTCCCGTCCATGGTACACGGAATCTTGTGGTGAGGCTATTGCCCAGAAACAACTTGCTTTCGTCTCCTGGAAAGAAAATCCAACGGAAGGAAATCTCATTTCCTTTCACAAAACCCGAAACAAGTGTGTGTCCACCCTCAGGAGAGCCAGGAAACAATCTCTCTCCGTTCTCAGGACCGAACTCTCTTATCTGTCTCCCTCTTCCAAATCCTGGTGGCATCTGGTCAAATCTGTTTCTGGTGTTTGTTCCCCCTCCATCCCCTCCCTCACCTCAAATGGCCACACGGCTGACTCCGCACGTGAAAAAGCTGAATGCCTCAACTCTGTGTTTGCCTCTAAATCTTGTGTCTCAAACCCATCCCTCTCTGTACCCACCGTACCCAGTCGTACCCAGCTGCTCCTGGACTCTGTGTCCTTTCCTCCTGACAAGGTGGAAAAGTTTCTGTCAACCCTCGACTCGGATTCTGCAACTGGACCTGACGGCATCAGCCCACGGGTCCTAAAATCCTGTTCTTCCGCTCTTTCACTCCCTCTCTCTGTTCTCTTCACCCTCTCTTTTGCTCAAAGTCATCTTCCATCTGCTTGGAAATCTGCCAACATCACCGCTTTGCACAAAAAAGGTGCAAAAACAGATCCCAGCAACTACAGACCAATCAGCCTTCTCCCAATTATCAGCAAAGTCATGGAATCCATCATTGCTTCAGATATGACATCTTTCCTCTTCTCCAATGGCTTGATCTCTGATCATCAATTTGGTTTCAGACCTGGACACTCTACTCTGGACATGCTGCTTCTGCTTTCTCAACAATGGATGGAGGTCCTCAATGCCAAATAGGAAATTAGAGCAGTCTCCCTTGACATATCACGTGCCTTCGATACGATCTGGCACCCCTCTGTGCTCACCAAACTCTCCTCTTTTGGTATGGATGGGTATCCATGGAAATCTCCACGCATGGCTGGCGGACTTCCTCTCTAGTCGTAGTCAACGTGTGGCCCTGAATGGGTTTCTCTCATCTACTCTTCCTGTTCAGGCTGGAGGTCCACAAGGCAGTGTTCTGGGCCCTGTGCTTTTTCTGGTCTTCATCAATGATCTCTCTGACTCTCTTGAAAATCCTCTGTATCTCTTTGCTGATGACTCTACTCTCTGTCGCTCCATTCTTCATCCCTCAGATCGGCAGTCTGCTGCCTCCTCACTCTCTGCAGACCTGGACAAAATCACAGACTGGGCAAACAAGTGGAACATGTCTTTCAATCCTGACAAATCTCACACTCTTACGATGTCTCTCCGAAAAGACCGACTGGACAACCCTCCCATCCACTTTCTGAATAATCCTCTCCAAGAAGTTTTGTCACTCAAGCTTTTGGGTCTCACTATCTGCCATGATCTTTCCTGGGAAAACCACATTTCAAATCTGGCCTCCAAAGCCAGTCGCCGACTGGGCATCCTCCGTCGTGTGAAGTCCTTCCTTGGCACACCTGAGCTCCTCACCACATACAAGGCTTTCATCCGCAGCTCAATGGAATACTGCTCTTCCCTCTGGGCTGGTGCTTCTGCCTCACACCTAGCTCGTCTTCACGCTGTTGAAACCAAAGCATTCAGAATCATTGGAATCTCCCGCGATGAAGCTAACTCCAAGGGCCTCTCACTCACTCACCACAAGCAGGTTGGTGGTCTTTCCATCTTCTACCGACTCCTCTCTTGCCTTGCCCCCCCCCCCCCAGCTCTCTCTGGGCTCTGTCCCGCAAATATTCCTACAGGTCGCACAAGATCTGCCTGCAACCCTCTTATGGTCAAACTGCCAAAATCAAGACTCTCTGCTCACCTTCACTCCTTCATTCCTCTTTTCTCCCGCCTCTGGAACAAACTCCGTCACTCTCTTCAATCCCACTCCACCCTCCAGGTCTTTAAAACAGCTGTTCACCACCATCTTTTATCTTCCCCCATCCAAAACCTTGATCTTTTCTACCCCCGCTAATTTCACCCCAATTCCACTTTTTTGAAATACCAACTTCTGTCCTGGAAGTCCTTGGTGTCGTTGTGTTTTATACTTCTCCCACCTCCCCCCCCCCCCCTCCCCTTCCCACGCCTCCTCCCCCCAAGCCCTCTCCCTTCCACACATCTCCCTGCTCTCAAATGTTGTGTTTGTGTGCTTCCCCTTCTCTCCTCATCTTGTTTTCTGCTCCCTCTTTTTATATATTTTGTTTGTCTGGTTGTTTTGTTTGTGAAGTAAATGTTAGCTCTTTCACGAGCCTCGATTCAGTATACAAAACAAAACAAAAATCCTCTTGAACACTTTAGAACCCTGAAGATTCTTAGACTCCCTTCTTCCATTTAGACCTTAACACCTTAACGACTTTTTAATACCCTGAGACCCCTTTGACCTTTAGACACTTTTTATACTTTTTAAGACCCTTTAGACCCCTTCAGACAATTTCAACCATTTAGAGTTTAGATCTATACACCTTTCAGACTTTTTAATACCCTGAGACCCCTTTGACCTTTAGACACTTTTTATACTTTTTAAGACCCTTCAGACCCCTTCAGACAATTTCAGCCATTTAGAGTTTAGACCTTAAATTACAACCTTTAAACCCTTCGACCTTTTTAGACCCTTTAAGCCTAAGTCACACATAGGCGGATTTGTCGGCGACTACTGGCGACTGGAAAAATCGCCACCACCCGCCGACAATCGTAATGAAACCGTAATGGACGGTCTTCTGTAGTCGTGGTTATCCTCCCCAGGTCGGCTGCAGTCGGCAAGAGCCGCAAAGGGGCCAAATATTTTTTTTAATGTTTAAAAACGGCGCGCTCAGTCGTCCTCAAAAAAGATCCGCCATGCTGTCGTGATGGAACCGCCATGCTGGCGTCGGTATCCGTAATAAGACCGTAAAGCGGCCGCAACCCAGTCGCTCATAGTCTTCCGCAATCGCCCCACCAGCTAGCACGGCAGAGATGCGAATGCCATACGGCCTTCCTGCGGCATCTTCCCGACTACGGGCCGACACTGTTGCGGCTGCGTATCGACTACAGAAGAACTGCCACGTCTCCCTTGCGGCTATGGGAGACTGACGACGACAGCAGTAGGACTAGTGGCGGCCGAGTTACGGCCACTGGCGACAGAGATACGACTGCCTGGCGACTGCATTACGACATACCACGATTCCATGGCAAGACAGGATGGTGTGAGGGTCTCCGTGGAGTGAGGTCCTGTGGTGCCGACAAGGATATGGCTTTATTGTTTGGACTTGGGACTTTTGGGAACTTTATTTTTGGGACTTTGGTCCTTTGGAAACTTTATTTATGGGACTTGGGACCAGTGGAAATAATTTGTTGGACTTTATTTCCATTCTCTCTCCCTGCAGAAAAGTTTGATTATTACATTACAATGATACATCTTTATTAACTTTCTTATTGTACATCAAACATCTTTATGCTTCATGTCATACATCATTGAAATGAATAAAGTGAAATGTAAAATAGAGAGATAAAGATTTAAAAAGTTGTGTGAATCGTCTCCAATCGCCGGCGGTCTGATTGCAGTCTTGCGGACGTCGGAGTAAACCGCCACCCGGCCCCAATGCAGTCGCCGCGATCCGCCATCGGTCGTAATCTAGCCGCCAGACTGTCGCCACGCTGCCGCCGTGCATCCGCAATGCAGTCGTCGTCGATCTTCGACAGTCGCCATCCCACTCTGGGCGTCGTCGCAATGCAGGCGCAATGTGGCCGCCTGCAGTCGCCATACTGCCGCCTGACCATATTTGACCGCCCGAAATCGCCAGTAGTCGCCAAAATATCCGCCTATGTGTGACTTAGGCGACCATTTCAACCCTTTAGACACATTTAGACCTTTTCAGATCTTTCCACCTTTCAACTTTTAGACATTCAGACCATATGACCTTTACACATTTACAACTAGACCATTTAGACCTTTCCTTTGCAATCAACGACCATTAATTTGGTCAACCGTTCCGTACATTTGCCACACAAGCTACACCACACAAAACGAGTCCTGATGATCGAGGGTCTGCAATCTCTGATTTCTCTTTCTTGTTTATAATGTAATCTTACAAGT
Source organism: Myxine glutinosa (assembly GCF_964187855.1). Taxonomy (NCBI): domain Eukaryota; kingdom Metazoa; phylum Chordata; class Myxini; order Myxiniformes; family Myxinidae; genus Myxine; species Myxine glutinosa. The sequence goes on from NC_136273.1 coordinate 100,275,773, forward strand.
ATCTGCACACTTTAGATGTTGAATCATAAATATATGCCCACGGTGCCATATCTTCCGAACTCGGAACAACATCCACACTGACCGACCCTGACTGCTTGCCCTTGCATTTTCAGGGACAGTGTAAAGCAAACTCCAACTTTTCATCAGGGCAATAAAATGGTATTCTCGACAGAGGAGGCAGAAATGTTATAAATAAAGCTCGGCACATCCCCATGGGAAATTGAAAAGTGTGATATAATATTATATGCCGTAAAATAATGTCCTCCCAATGCCAAAAGGGTGACACATTGCACCTGTGAAGAGGCTAGGGTTTTTGTCCATTCTAAACTACATTATCAAGCACTACAAGAGAGGAGCTGAGGGTGGGAATCATGATAAATGTGAAGCTGATGATGCATGAGGCTGCAATGTACCTGGGTATCTGTGAGCATTTGGAAAATAGATATCGCTTTAGCTTTTGTGGAACCCCACAGCATTCTAATTTTGCTTCTAATAATAGTCATACAGTATTTGTTTAAGCAAGGCATATTTGTCAATAACTACAGAAAATTGTTGGTTCAAATAAACTTTTAATACTGGTACAAGAAAAAAAGTGGTGGTGAGTTTCAAGAAGATCTTATCAAAGAAACAAGGATTCAGTTAAATGTTTTGGCCAAAGAGTGACTTTTGGAAGTGTCCATGCTATGTGAGGAATCAAAATTAGTGAGACCACATTGGCCTGCAATACACCATTGCCATCAAGAGTATGAAGTACCTTCGGTTATCTATCTATCTATCTATCTATCTATCTATCTATCCCTCTCTCTCACTTTCTCTCTATCCCTCTCCAGAATTTTGAACAAAATATTTTTGTAAAGATGTTCTATTTATATGGGGTGAGGTCCGATGGCACCAAGCTCCTGCCCTGCCTTGAGCGCGATCCTCCTCCACTCCACTCCGTCCTCAGCCAACTCTCTCCAATCTCCTACCACCCCTACTGATATCCTTACTGATATCCCTCCTCACACAATCCTCCCATCCCAACCGTGGTCTACCTATTTTCCTCCTACCTTGCTCCTTCAACCTATCTGCTCCTTTTGCCATTCCCTCTTCACCCATCCGCACCAAGTGTCCAGCCCATCTTAGCCAGCATTTCACCAATCTCCCCGTCAAGCTCATCTGCACATCAATCAGCTTCCCCAGTTCATCCATTCTCTTTTTATCCACCCTCTTCACTCCCTCAATCCTCCTGACCCAGTTGTTCACACGACATCAAAACCTTTCCTTTCAATCTCCTTGAAATCTTTCTGTCTGTCATTACACCCTTCGCCCTCCTCCACTCATTCACACCCACCTGAATCCTCCTCCGCACCTCTGCCTCTGACTTGCCATCCCCACTGTTCCACCCAGATACTCAAAACCTATTTCCTTGTCTGATCTCCTTCACCTCTAATCTGATATTCATTTATTAGCCCCCGTTGGATTTAGTCTGAAATGGGGGTTTATGGACTTCGTCTCGTCTGTCCGTCCGTGCATCTGTCCGCAACCATATATTGGAGATGCATGGACTGATTTTGTTCAAACTTGGGACAGGCACAGTACATGATGGTATACACGCGCACCTCACTTCAAAGATGGCTAACTGGTATACTGGCAGCCATTTTAGTTGTAAACAACCCAATATTGGACACATCCTTATCCTTTTCTCGGACATGCATTTACCAATCTTGTTCAAATTTGGCACACAGATAATGAATGATGGGTTACGTAAGCATGTCATTATTTTTTCAAGATCAGATCCAAGATGGCCAACTGGCGGCCATTTTGTTACTTAACGTTTCTCCAACAATTTCTCGGATATGCCTGGCCCGATTTTGTCAAACTTGACACAAAGACAATACATGAGAAAACATATTCAGAATATTTACCCTCGCCAGAGGAGAGGGTATTGCATTTAAGGCCGTTTGTTTGTTTGTTTGTCTGTTTGTCTGTTTGTTTGTCCGCACAGAATAAATATGATTTTTCGCTGCAACCGTTGGTCCGATTGAGTGGAAATTTTCACCATAGGTGTAACTCCACCTGTATAATTTTTAAATTACAATTATGACATCATAGGTCACGTGGTATGGTAGCCATCTTGGAAAAACCGAAAAACTTTGCACCTCTATATCTCCGAAAGTGCTGCATAGAAAAAATTGAATATAAATTAAAAATTGAATTTAATAAAAAAAATTGAATAATATCATTGTAAATAACTCTCCATGGGGAATAAAATATGTTGATGATAATATGTTAATATGTTAATATGTTATGAAATATGTTAATGTTAATGATGACGTCATAGGTGCCTCCATTATGACGTCATAATTCAACAAGTACAAAACTTCATCTGATCAAGATTAAATATCTTGAGCATCCTCTCGGGATAAATTGGTGGAGAAAAATAAATAAATGATGATGTCATCGGTCACGTGGTTCGCCCGCCATCTTGGAAAAACCGAAAAAATTTGCTCAACATTAACAGTTCCTCAATATTATCAGTTCCTCAATATTATCAGTAACTCAATATTATCAGTTCCTCAATATTATCAGTTCCTCAATATTATCAGTTCCTCAATATTATCAGTACCTCAATATTATCAGTACCTCAATATTATCAGTTCCTCAATATTATCAGTTCCTCAATATTATCAGTTCCTCAATATTATCAGTTCCTCAATATTATCAGTACCTCAATATTATCAGTTCCTCAATATTATCAGTTCCTCAATATTATCAGTTCCTCAATATTATCAGTACCTCAATATTATCAGTACCTCAATATTATCAGTTCCTCAATATTATCAGTTCCTCAATATTATCAGTTCCTCAATATTATCAGTTCCTCAATATTATCAGTTCCTCAATATTATCAGTACCTCAATATTATCAGTACCTCAATATTATCAGTACCTCAAAATTATCAGTACCTCAATATTATCAGTACCTCAAAATTATCAGTACCTCAATATTATCAGTACCTCAATATTATCAGTTCCTCAATATTATCAGTTCCTGAATATTATCAGTTCCTCAATATTATCAGTACCTCAATATTATCAGTACCTCAATATTATCAGTTCCTCAATATTATCAGGACCTCAATATTATCAGTACCTCAACATTATCAGTGCCTCAATATTATCAGTTCCTCAATATTATCAGTACCTCAACATTATCAGTGCCTCAATATTATCAGTTCCTCAATATTATCAGTACCTCAACATTATCAGTTCCTCAATATTATCAGTACCTCAACATTATCAGTTCCTCAATATTATCAGTGCCTCAATATTATCAGTACCTCAACATTATCAGTACCTCAATATTATCAGTTCCTCAATATTATCAGTTCCTCAATATTATCAGTTCCTCAATATTATCAGTACCTCAACATTATCAGTGCCTCAATATTATCAGTCCCTCAATATTATCAGTACCTCAACATTATCAGTGCCTCAACATTATCAGTTCCTCAATATTATCAGTACCTCAACATTATCAGTTCCTCAATATTATCAGTACCTCAACATTATCAGTTCCTCAATATTATCAGAGCCTCAATATTATCAGTTCCTAAATATTATCAGTGCCTCAATATTATCAGTACCTCAACATTATCAGTGCCTCAATATTATCAGTACCTCAACATTATCAGTTCCTAAATATTATCAGTGCCTCAATATTATCAGTACCTCAACATTATCAGTACCTCAATATTATCAGTACCTCAACATTATCAGTGCCTCAACATTATCAGTTCCTCAATATTATCAGTACCTCAACATTATCAGTTCCTCAATATTATCAGTACCTCAACATTATCAGTTCCTCAATATTATCAGTACCTCAACATTATCAGTTCCTCAATATTATCAGTTCCTCAATATTATCAGTTCCTAAATATTATCAGTGCCTCAATATTATCAGTACCTCAACATTATCAGTGCCTC
>NC_136273.1:100279943-100377443 GCF_964187855.1 Myxine glutinosa
TTGTGTAGCTGGATGAAAATCGGACTCAGGAAAATATCGGAAATACGAGAAATGTCCATAGATGAGAGGTGTTGAGTTGCTATATTTCCTGTTAATGGAAACGAGTGGCGGAAAAACATGCACATACCGACACAGACACGCCAACATCGACACACACACACACACACACACACACACACACACATACACACTTCTCCTTTTTGCAGTAGATGCATACATATCGTATAATTTAGCTTGTGGCCACAAAACCAAACAAACTATATACTGTATGTATAACAGCCATTACAGCCCCCACCCACTTTCTCTCCAACGTGATTAAATCAATATCATCATCTTAAAAGTTGATTTTAAACTTACCCTGTGCATTCACGAGCCCCTGATACAGTACCTATAGGAAGTGTATACCTTCTTTCAAAATGTTCACCTTTTGTTAACTTTTAACCTGGAATTAAAAGGCATTAAACCAGACTTTTCCACCTTTATTACACATCATAACCCACAACTTCCAAGTGAGAAACAAATTCTACTAATTTCAGAAAATTAACTAAAAATACAAAACTAGAATATCTTGGTTGGATAAGTGTCCACCCCCCTTATAATGGCATTTGTAAATTAGTTCAGGTGTAACCAATCACCTTCAAAATCCCACACCAAGTTAGTTGGCCTCCACCTGTGTTAAAGTTTCGTGATTCTGATTATTTCAGAATAAAATCAGGTGTTCCTATAGGTTTCCTCTGCTGGGTCGTGCATTTCACAGCAAAGACTCAACCATGAGCACCAAGGAGCTTTCAAAAGATCTCTGGGATAAAGTTGTAGAAAGGCGCAGATCAGGGGATAGGTACAAAAATATTTCAAAGGCCTTGAATATCCCTTGGAGCCCAGTCAAGACAATCATTAAGATGTGGAAGGTGTGTGGCACCACCAAGACCCTGCCTAGATCAGGTCGTCCCTCCAAACTGGATGACCAAGGAAGGAGGAGACTGATCAGAGAGGCCACACCAAGAGGCCAATGGCATCTTTGAAAGAGCTACAGGTCTTTATGGCAAAGACTGGTGACTGTGTGCATGTGACAACAATATCCCAAGCACTGCACAAGTCTGGCCTGTACGGTAGGGTAGCAAGAAGGAAGCCATTACTAAAAGAAGCCAACCTTAAGTCCTGTTTGAGATTCTGAAGCCATGTAGCAAAAAGCTTTATGGTCTGATAAAAATAAGATGTAACTTTTTGGCCTAAATGCAAAACGTTATGTTTGGTACAAGCCCAACACAGGACATCACCCAAAGAACACCATCCCTACTGTGAAACATGGTGGTGGCAGCATCATGGTATGGGGATGTTTCTCATCAGGAGCGACTGAGGCACTCGTCATGATAGAAGGGAGAATGGATGGAGCAAAATACAGAAAAATCCTAGAGGAAAACCTGCTGTCTTTTGCAAGAAAGCTGAAATTGGGACGGAAGTTCACCTTTCAGCACGACAACGACCCGAAGCACACAGCCAAAGTTACACTGGAGTGGCTAAGTAACAAAAAGGTAAATGTCCTCGAGTGGCCTAGTCAGAGCTCCGACCTAAATCCAATCGAAAATCCATGGAATGACTTGAAGATTGCTGTCCATCAACACTCCCCACGCAACTTGATTGAGCTTGAACAGTTTTGTACAGAAGAATGGGCAAATATTGCACAATTAAATTGCTGTCAAAGGTGCTTCTGCCAGGAATTAACTCAGGAAGGTGGACACGTATCCAACCAAGATATTCTAGTTTTGCATTTTAATTAATTTTCTGAAATTTGTAGAATTTGTTTTTCACTTGGAAGTTGTGGGTTACGATGTTTAAATAAAGGTGGAAAAACTCTGATTGAATACATTTTAATTCCAGGATGCAAGACAACAAAAGGTGAAAAATTTGAAAAGGGGGTGTACACTTTCTATAGACACTATATGTCCTTCCCATTCAGAAACACCCAAACCAGATAAGGTGTGTGTCTCCAACTCTGTAGTGTGCAGAGGCACACCACTGCTTTTTCTCAGGAGCTTTTCCAAGTACTTTTGACTTCTGTTAGAAGCTTTTTGAGCCATTTTAATTCACAATCTCGCGAGATATATCCAGCAAAAATTCTGTGATTGTGAGTAGCCTAATTGTGTTAATAAATGATCCAAATTTAATTATCATATTTGTGATGCATATACTATCTAGTTATCTAGTTCCGTCAAGTCATGTCCCACTTGTGGTGACATTCAAGATCAGATTTCTGTAAACATCTCGATCCTGCACTGCTTCTCGGAAGAGGTTAGTTTTCTTACGTGGACTGTCTGGGCCGGTATCTGCGGATACGAAATGAGCCAGCTGGTCTAAGACCATCCACGGATCCCGAAACGGTGTTAAAGTTACTGTGTTCAATCAATATTAACATCCCCAAGGTTCACACAAACAAAGCCGAACCTGGCGGTGCGCATGGGAGGAATAAGGTGGGAAGACATTCCTTACAGCTATGTAATTGGTTTATTAAAAGGTATATGGGAGCGGAAAGACAAGACACAAATAATAAATAAATGGAACACACCAGGTGGCCAAAGGACGAATGATTAGGGAGGCACATATGTGGGATATGCTTGAGACAGGACATTTGAAGAAACAACAATAACTTTACACGATTCATACTCTGGCCTACAGGATGCTATTTATGCAGGTAACAGTGTCTTTTTAGCCTAAATGCAAAACGTTACGTTTGGAGCAAACCCAACACAGCACATCACCAAAAGAACACCATCACTACTGTAAAGCATGGGAGTGGCAGTATCATGTTATGGGGATGTTTCTCATCAGCAGGGACTGGGGCACTTGTCATGATAGAAGGGGAAATGGATGGAGCAAAGTACGGAAAAATCATAGAGGAAAACATGAAAGAATCACTCGGTGTCCTGCTCATGGAGGACACCGAGTGATTCTTTCATCAATATTCACCGGAAGTCCACGGTTCATTCCTAAACATCACCAAGATGCCATGGCATTATCAAGACGAGTGGCTCGCTGTGCAAGTTTTGCAAACACATATTGGTCATAACTTTGATTTCACTCACAATTTCCAATGAGAGGAACTTCTGAGTGAGGTCAAAAAAATCTGAATGTTTTCCATCGCCCTGACTTGAAAGCCAGGTCTTCAAACTTTAGCGGCAGCAAGGTGCGTATTTAAACTTGAAGCTTGCGTATACACAATTCAATTTCAGAAGCAAGGGTTATTGTATTGACATTTTATTCCCATCTTTGATGTCGCGCAGCACAACTGGCAAGATATTGACCGAGTAGTTAGTGCAGAATTTCCCAAACACAATAACACAGGGATTCAGGACCTGGACAAGAGTGTCAAATAAACATATGCTTCCCAGACCCTGTGGAGAGATAAATCCTAATTGCCCATGCATGATTGATGGTCAGCGTTCAAAAGCACTTTCCAAAGGATTTCTGTGAACAAACTCGGCTTACAAAAGATTCCTATCTCACCAATAGGTACTGAGGCCTTGCTGATGGTAGATAATAACGGACATCTCATCAGGAAGGAAGGTTTACATTGACAATCATAATATTGTACCATACAACCCATGGCTGCAACTAAAGTACTGTTCTCACATCAATGTGAAACACTATGCTTCAATTCCTGGCTGTGAAATACCTTCATCCATGCATTTATGAAGGTTCTGATCCGATGACAATTACATTTCAGCCTGACGATGATGACCTGACATTGGCATTACAAGAGGAAGATGAAATAATAACGTACTACCAACGTTGCTTCATTGAGGCTTCAGCATAATTGTTATGGATTCGTCACTTCCATCTTTGTGGTTTTCATCCACTGGAAGCATTTTTAGTTCCATGTACTATTATTGTTATAGTTTGAGTGAAATGGAGATAACTGTCTTCAAAAGGAAAAATTAGTGTTTTAAAAGAAAAACGAAATGGATCGGGAGAAACCGGCAGAAGAAGAGGAGGAGGAAAAAAGCGGAGCAAGTGAGGTTGGGAGAGAAAGGCCGAGCTGCTTTGAGGTATCGAGCGGACGCTGGCGAACGTTTGTCATGAGCGAATATTGGTTTTCCTGGGAAAGGGATTCCTGTGACAGAGTCATTATCCCTGTGAGAGATAAACCTGCATGACGGGTTTTGTGGTTCCGAAGTGAATCGTTGTTGGAGAGCAGGTACGCCTCCATTACGGGCCCGTCTGCCATTTCACCTCGCTCCAGCCATTTCACCGCGCCCCAGCCGTTAGCCTGGTTCGCGTGTGTAACGTGGATTTCGATTGGGAATTCGCGGTTCTCCGTTTGGGAGCCGCTGAACATTCATACCAGCGTCATTGTCTGGTGAACCAAAGGTGTGAATTCCCAGTCGCCTTTTGGGTGAACTTTTGCCTGACCGACGTCGGCCTGAAACCTCACCAAGCGGCTCTTCGGCAGCGTCGACTGTCGGCCGTCCTGGGTTCAGGTTTCAGTACGACCTTTTCACGATCTTCAACCCAAAAGTCCAAGACGAAGGTGGTGGGGTGACCATTTGGGCTGCTTTTCATGCAGGGGGCAAAACTGACCTGGTTGTTCTGAATGGAAACCTGAACCAGTTCAAGTGCAGGGCCATTCTGGAAGAAACATTGCTTCCATTTGCTCGTGCAGCCTTTCGAGGAAACTTTGTCTTCCAAGATGACAATGCACAGCCTCATCGTGCTCACATGATCCAACACTTTCTTGCTGACCATGGTGTAGAGCATATGGAGTGGCCTGCCATGTCCCCGGATATGAATCCAATAGAGAACTTGTGGGCAGAATTAACGCGTCAAATCGACAACTTGGACCAGCAGCCCACCACTGTGCGTGAATTGCAGCAGACTATTGTCACTGCATGGCCAGCGATTCCTGTCCAAACCTTGGCAAATCTCGTGAACAGCATGCCTCGACGTGTACGTGCTCTCCTGAATGCTCGTGGGGGTTACACGAAGTACTGAACTGTAATTTTACTGTCCGTAATCCCAGTCATAATTTAGCTTTTGTTTTTGTTGAAGTTTAACACAGTACTGTCCGTGAATTGAGTTCGATATCAGTTTACATCACTTTCAAGGATCAATTTATTTGCTTCGAAATGTCATATGTGGTTTTTGTTTCTTTTGAAGGTCACATTAACAAAATCTAGAATAATTTCAACATAATTCCAATGAACTTTTGGTTCTAAGTCATCTTGAAAAGTAAGTTCACCCCCACAAAAAAAATATTCCATATTAAATGCCAAGTCTGTAAATCTGCCTTTTTGACTGCAGCATTGGCACTTACCTGTTTGCACTTTGGCACTTTGCTGATGGCCCTTATTTTATCAGACTTCATCCAAGAGTCAGTGACAAAGTCTTCACAGTTGTCTTGTTTTGCTACTGAGCATCGTCTTCACATATGTACGTCTCAATGTCGCTGCAAACCGAGTCGGAGGCCACAATACACTTTCTTGTGACTTCCCTCACTATCGCTACCAGCGAGATTGATCGAGAAGCGACGCAGAACAAACTACCGTCACCTGAAGATCCACGAGACTCGAAAATCTTTTGCTGATCAATCAGAGTTCCATCAAAGAAGGCCACGAGGTGGTATCCGGCAACTTCAGCTACACCCACATTTACAATAAATGTAAAATATAATGAGGTTATTACATAACGCTCGACTCTGCAATATGCCAACAAGAGTTGTATGATTAATAGACACACGTTTGATATTCTGAAACAATGTCATGACTCTCTATATTTTGGGTCTCCTGTGGAAAAGGGACACGAAAGTAGTAATCGCGTACTATTTACATTTACATGTCAGTGTACATAGTAGAAAAGAGAAATGTGTAAGCCATTTTACTATACCTTATATCAACAACTCCTAGATGAGAAAAAAACATAGATAGACATGTAATATGTTTGTGAAGTGCAACAAAGTGACACTGATACTTTACATTGAAGTGTAATGCCAAATCAACAGAAAAAAAACAAGAGAGACAGACAAACGCACACACACATCAATTAAGAATTAGAAATACAGTCATCTGAATAAAACCTCTGAATGTCATCTGAATGAATAAGAGAAATTGACACAATGCACGAGATAAAAGTGTGTTCCCTCCAATCACCTGAGTTTTAGTCAGGTTCAACCTGTTGTCTCGTTCAAAATTTTTGGAGATTAGCAAAACTAAACATTTTTGGAATATTCAGAGCATGAGGAATCCAAAAATTAGTGTTGGCATTTGCGTAGACACCTTTGTGAAAATGACACTCATGACAGTGATGAAGATCTGTAAAAGCATATTCCTGAACGGTATAGACCAGGTAGATCCTGTGTATAGGACTTATAGTTCAATCTGATACTAACAAGGCTGCTTTCTTGCTTTATAAACCCATATCTATAACTTCAAAGGACTTGCAATATCATGTATTATGTAATACAGTTATATCACAAATATAAAGACAATGGTTTTCAATTACCTTTGTTTGTTGCTTTTCTATAATCCTGAGCACTATTCTGACACCTTTATTGGATTCCTTGACCCAGAAAACATAGGATTAGCATATTTAATTAAGTTTCTAGGTTGACTAGAAGCCCAGATAGCGCAAAATATGTATTTTATGGCGGCCATTTTGAAAATCCAAAATCTGTGTCTGTGCAAATGCGAACATTGATTTTCGGATTCTCCATGCTCTGATGATTCCAAAAATGAACAAGTTTGCTAATCTCCCAAAAATTTGAACGAAATTATATTTGTTAACATAGTGAACCTGACTATTTACACAATATCTATATATGTATATAAAAGAAAGTTTTTGTTTGTTTGTTACTTGCCGGAAAAGATTCCGGCAAGTATGTTGATCGGTTGGTTTGTTACTTGCCGGAAAAAATTTCCGGCAAGTATGTTGATCTGTTCGTTTGTTACTTGCCGGAAAAGATTCCGGCAAGTATGTTGATCTGTTCGTTTGTTACTTGCCGGAAAAATTTTCCGGCAAGTATGTTGATCTGTTCGTTTGTTACTTGCCGGAAAAATTTTCCGGCAAGTATGTTGATCTGTTCGTTTGTTACTTGCCGGAAAAATTTTCCGGCAAGTATGTTGATCTGTTCGTTTGTTTGTCTGTTTGTCTGTCTGTTTGTCTGTTTGCAGCACTGCGTCTACACCGTTGCACGGAGAATCGCCAAACTTTGCACACATAATGGTCTTGCCCTCTGATATACTGTGCCTCAATGATGACGTCATCGGTGACGTGGTTCGGCCGCCATCTTGGAAAAACCGAATAAATTTGCACCTCTATATCTCCGAAAGTACTGAACAGAAAAAATTGAGACATGGCTCATTGTAAAGAACTCTCCATGGGGAATAAAATATGTTAATGATGACGTCATATGTCACGTGGTCGGCCGCCATCTTGGAAAAACGGCAAAAATTTGCACCACTATATCTCCAAAAGTGCTGAACAGAAAAAATTGAGACATGGCTCATTGTAAAGAACTCTCCATGGGGAATAAAATATGTTAATGATGACGTCATCAGTCACGTGGTCGGCCGCCATCTTGGAAAAACCGAAAAACTTAGCACCTCCATATCTCCGAAAGTGCTGAATAGAAAAAATTGAGACATGGCTCATTGTAAAGAACTCTCCATGGGGAATAAAATATGTTAATGATGACGTCATCGGTCACGTGGTTCGGCCGCCCTATTTGTCCTAAATGGCCGATAAAAAAGTACATTCCGGCAAGTCCTCGGTCTGACCGATTTTTCATCTGTTTGTCTGTTTGTCTGTTTGTCTGTCTGTTTGCAGCACTGCGTCTACACCGTTGCACGGAGAATCGCCAAACTTTGCACACATATTGGTCTTGCCCTGGAATAAACTGTGCCCAATTGATGACGTCATCGGTGACGTGGTTCGGCCGCCATCTTGGAAAAACCGAAAAACTTGGCACCTCTATATCTCCGAAAGTACTGTACAGAAAAAATTGAGACATGGCTCATTGTAAAGAACTCTCCATGGGGAATAAAATATGTTACTGATGACGTCATATGTCACGTGGTCGGCCGCCATCTTGGAAAAACGGCAAAAATTTGCACCACTATAGCTCCAAAAGTGCTGAACAGAAAAAATTGAGACATGGCTCATTGGAAAGAACTCTCCAGGGGGAATAAAATATGTTAATGATGACGTCATCGGTCACGTGGTTCTGCCGCCATCTTGGAAAATCCGAAAAACTTTGCACCTCCATATCTCCGAAGGTGCTGAATAGAAAAAATTGAGACATGGCTCATTGGAAAGAACTCTCCGTGCGGAATAAAATATGTTAATGATGACGTCATCGGTCACGTGGTTTGGCTGCCATCTTGGAAAATCCGAAAAACGTTGCACCTCTATCTCCAAAAGTGCTGAACAGAAAAAATTGAGACATGGCTCATTGTAAAGAACTCTCCGTGGGGAATAAAATATGTTAATGATGACGTCATATGTCACGTGGTTCAGCCGCCATATTTGTTCTAAATGGCCGATAAAAATGTACATTCCGGCAAGTCCTCGGTCTCTGACCGATTTTTCATCTGTTTGTCTGTTTGTCTGTTTGTCTGTTTGCAGCACTGCGTCTACACCGTTGCACGTAGAATCGCCAAACTTTGCACACATATTGGTCTTGCCCTCTAATATACTGTGCCCAAATGATGACGTCATCGGTGACGTGGTTCGGCCGCCATCTTGGAAAAACCGAAAAACTTTACACCTCCATATCTCCGAAAGTGCTGAACAGAAAAAATTTCGACATGGCTCATTGTAAATAACTCTCCATGGGGAATAAAATATGTTACTGATGAAGTCATCAGTCACGTGGTTCGGCCGCCATCTTGGAAAAACCGAAAAACTTTGCACCTCCATATCTCCGAAAGTGCTGAACAGAAAAAATTGAGACATGGCTCATTGTAAAGAACTCTCCATGGGGAATAAAATATGTTAATGATGACGTCATCAGTCACGTGGTCGGCCGCCATCTTGGAAAAACGGCAAAACTTTGCACCACGATATCTCCAAAAGTGCTGAACAGAAAAAATTAAGACATGGCTCATTGTAAAGAACTCTCCATGGCGAATAAAATATGTTAATGATGACGTCATATGTCACGTGGTCGGCCGCCATCTTGGAAAAACCGAAAAACTTTGCACCTCCATATCTCCGGAAGTGCTGAACAGAAAAAATTGAGACATGGCTCATTGGTAAGAACTCTCCATGGGGAATAAAATATGTTAATGATGACGTCATATGTCACGTGGTCGGCCGCCATCTTGGAAAAACCGAAAAACTTTGCACCTCCATATCTCCGAAAGTGCTGAATAGAAAAAATTGAGACATGGCTCATTGTAAAGAACTCTCCATGGGGAATAAAATATGTTAATGATGATATCATCGGTCACGTGGTTCGGCCGCCATATTTGTTCTAAATGGCCGATAAAAAGTACATTCCGGCAAGTCCTCGGTCTCTGACCGATTTTTCATTTGTTACTTGCCGGAAAAATTTTTCCGGCAAGTATGTTGATCTGTTCGTTTGTTTGTCTGTCTGTCTGTCTGTCTGTCTGTCTGTTTGTCTGTTTGCAGCACTACGTCTACACCGTTGCACGTAGAATCGCCAAACTTGGCACACATATTGGTCTTGCCCTCTAATATACTGTGCCCAAATGATGACGTCATCGGTGACGTGGTTCGGCCGCCATCTTGGAAAAACCGAAAAACTTTACACCTCCATATCTCCGAAAGTGCTGAACAGAAAAAATTTCGACATGGCTCATTGTAAATAACTCTCCATGGGGAATAAAATATGTTACTGATGAAGTCATCAGTCACGTGGTTCGGCCGCCATCTTGGAAAAACCGAAAAACTTTGCACCTCCATATCTCCGAAAGTGCTGAACAGAAAAAATTGAGACATGGCTCATTGTAAAGAACTCTCCATGGGGAATAAAATATGTTAATGATGACGTCATCAGTCACGTGGTCGGCCGCCATCTTGGAAAAACGGCAAAACTTTGCACCACGATATCTCCAAAAGTGCTGAACAGAAAAAATTGAGACATGGCTCATTGTAAAGAACTCTCCATGGCGAATAAAATATGTTAATGATGACGTCATATGTCACGTGGTCGGCCGCCATCTTGGAAAAACCGAAAAACTTTGCACCTCCATATCTCCGGAAGTGCTGAACAGAAAAAATTGAGACATGGCTCATTGGTAAGAACTCTCCATGGGGAATAAAATATGTTAATGATGACGTCATATGTCACGTGGTCGGCCGCCATCTTGGAAAAACCGAAAAACTTTGCACCTCCATATCTCCGAAAGTGCTGAATAGAAAAAATTGAGACATGGCTCATTGTAAAGAACTCTCCATGGGGAATAAAATATGTTAATGATGATATCATCGGTCACGTGGTTCGGCCGCCATATTTGTTCTAAATGGCCGATAAAAAGTACATTCCGGCAAGTCCTCGGTCTCTGACCGATTATTCATTTGTTACTTGCCGGAAAAGATTCCGGCAAGTATGTTGATCTGTTCGTTTGTTTGTCTGTCTGTCTGTCTGTCTGTCTGTTTGTCTGTCTGTTTGCAGCACTGCGTCTACACCGTTGCACGTAGAATCGCCAAACTTTGCACACATATTGGTCTTGCCCTGGAATAGACTGTGCCCAATTGATGACGTCATCAGTGACGTGGTTCGGCCGCCATCTTGGAAAAACCGAAAAACGTTGCACCTCTATATCTCCGAAAGTACTGAACAGAAAAAATTGAGACATGGCTCATTGTAAAGAACTCTCCTTGCGGAATAAAATATGTAAATGATGACGTCATCAGTCACGTGGTTCGGTCGCCATCTTGGAAAAACGGCAAAACGTTGCGCCACGATATCTCCAAAAGTGCTGAACAGAAAAAATTGAGACATGGCTCATTGTAAAGAACTCTCCATGGGGAATGAAATATGTTAATGATGACGTCATATGTCACGTGGTCGTCCGCCATCTTGGAAAAACGGCAAAACTTTGCACCACTATATCGCCAAAAGTGCTGAACAGAAAAAATTGAGACATGGCTCATTGTGAAGAACTCCACATGGGGAATAAAATATGTTAATGATGACGTCATCAGTCACGTGGTCGGCCGCCATCTTTGAAAAACGGCAAAACTTTGCACTACGAAATCTCCAAAAGTGCTGAACAGAAAAAATTGAGACATGGCTCATTGTAAAAAACTCTCCATGGGGAATAAAATATGTTAATGATGATGTCATCGGTCACGTGGTTCGGCCGCCATATTTGTCCTAAATGGCCAATAAAAAAGTACATTCCGGCAAGTCCTCGGTCTCTGACCGATTTTTCATCTGTTTGTCTGTCTGTTTGCAGCACTGCGTCTACACCGTTGCACGGAGAATCGCCAAACTTTGCACACATATTCGTCTTGCCCTGGAATAGACTGTGCCCAATTTATGACGTCATCGGTCAGGTGTTTCGGCCGCCATCTTGGAAAAACCGAAAACCTTTGCACCTCCATATCTCCGAAAGTCCTGAATAGAAAAAATTGGAACGTGGCTCATTGTAAAGAACTCTCCATGGGGAATAAAATATGTTAATGATTACGTCATTGGTCACGTGGTTCGGCCGCCATCTTGGAAAAACCGGAAAAATTTACACCTCCATATCTCCGAAAGTCCTGAATAGAAAAAATTGGAACGTGGCTCATTGTAAAGAACTCTCCATGGGGAATAAAATATGTTAATGATGACGTCATCGGTCACGTGGTTCGGCCGCCATCTTGGAAAAACCGAAAACTTTGCACCTCAACATCTCCGAAAGTGCTGAATTGAAAAAATTGAGACATGGCTCATTGAAAAGAACTCTCCATGGGGAATAAATGTTTATGATGACATCAACGGTCACGTGGTTCGGCCACCATATTTGTCCTAAATGGCCGATAAAAATGTACATTGCGGCAAGTCCTCGGTCTCTGACCGATTTTTCATCTGTCTGTCTGTCTGTCTGTTTGCAGCACTGCGTCTACACCGTTGCACGTAGAATCGCCAAACTTTGCACACATATTGGTCTTGCCCTGCAATAGACTGTGCCCAATTGATGACGTCATCGGTGACGTGGTTCGGCCGCCATCTTGGAAAAACCGAAAAACTTTGCACCTCTATATCTCCGAAAGTACTGAACAGAAAAAATTGAGACATGGCTCGTTGTAAAGAACTCTCCATGGGGAATAAAATACGTAAATGATGACGTCATCAGTCACGTGGTTCGGTCGCCATCTTGGAAAAACCGAAAAACGTTGCGCCACTATATCTCCAAAAGTGCTGAACAGAAAAAATTGAGACTTGGCTCATTGTAAAGAACTCTCCATGGGGAATAAAATATGTTAATGATGACGTCATATGTCACGTGGTCGGCCGCCATCTTGGAAAAACGGCAAAAATTTGCACCACTATATCTCCAAAAGTGCTGAACAGAAAAAATTGAGACATGGCTCATTGTAAAGAACTCTCCATGGGGAATAAAATATGTTAATGATGACGTCATCAGTCACGTGGTCGGCCGCCATCTCGGAAAAACCGAAAAACTTAGCACCTCCATATCTCCGAAAGTGCTGAATAGAAAAAATTGAGACATGGCTCATTGTAAAGAACTCTCCATGGGGAACAAAATATGTTAATGATGATGTCATCGGTCACGTGGTTCGGCCGCCATCTTGGAAAAACCGAAAAACTCTGCACCTCCATATCTCCGAAAGTGCTCAATAGAAAAAATTGAGACATGGCTCATTGTAAAGAACTCTCCATAGGGAATAAAATATGTTAATGATGACGTCATCGGTCACGTGGTTCGGCCGCCATATTTGTCCTAAATGGCCGATAAAAAAGTACATTCCGGCAAGTCCTCGGTCTCTGACCGATTTTTCATCTGTTTGTCTGTCTGTTTGCAGCACTGCGTCTACACCGTTGCACGGAGAATCGCCAAACTTTGCACACATATTGGTCTTGCCCTCTAATATACTGTGCCCAAATGATGACGTCATCGGTGACGTGGTTCTGCCGCCATCTTGGAAAATCCGAAAAACTTTGCACCTCCATATCTCCGAAGGTGCTGAATAGAAAAAATTGAGACATGGCTCATTGGAAAGAACTCTCCGTGCGGAATAAAATATGTTAATGATGACGTCATCGGTCACGTGGTTTGGCTGCCATCTTGGAAAATCCGAAAAACGTTGCACCTCTATCTCCAAAAGTGCTGAACAGAAAAAATTGAGACATGGCTCATTGTAAAGAACTCTCCGTGGGGAATAAAATATGTTAATGATGACGTCATATGTCACGTGGTTCAGCCGCCATATTTGTTCTAAATGGCCGATAAAAATGTACATTCCGGCAAGTCCTCGGTCTCTGACCGATTTTTCATTACTTGCCGGAAAAATTTTCCGGCAAGTATGTTGATCTGTTCGTTTGTTTGTCTGTCTGTCTGTTTGTCTGTCTGTTTGTCTGTCTGTTTGTCTGTTTGCAGCACTGCGTCTACACCGTTGCACGGAGAATCGCCAAACTTTGCACACATAATGGTCTTGCCCTCTAATATACTGTGCCTCAATGATGACGTCATCAGTGACGTGGTTCGGCCGCCATCTTGGATAAACCGAATAAATTTGCACCTCTATATCTCCGAAAGTACTGAACAGAAAAAATTGAGACATGGCTCATTGTAAAGAACTCTCCATGGGGAATAAAATATGTTAATGATGACGTCATATGTCACGTGGTCGGCCGCCATCTTGGAAAAACGGCAAAAATTTGCAGCACTATATCTCCAAAAGTGCTGAACAGAAAAAATTGAGACATGGCTCATTGTAAAGAACTCTCCATGGGGAATAAAATATGTAAATGATGACGTCATCAGTCACGTGGTTCGGTCGCCATCTTGGAAAAACGGCAAATCGTTGCGCCACTATATCTCCAAAAGTGCTGAACAGAAAAAATTGAGACATGGCTCATTGGAAAGAACTCTCCATGGGGAATAAAATATGTTAATGATGACGTCATCGGTCACGTGGTTCGGCCGCCATCTTGGAAAAACGGCAAAACTTTGCACCACTATATCTCCAAAAGTGCTGAACAGAATAATTGAGACATGGCTCATTGTAAAGAACTCTCCATGGGGAATAAAATATGTTAATGATGACGTCATCAGTCACGTGGTCGGCCGCCATCTTGGAAAAACGGCAAAACTTTGCACCACGAAATCTCCAAAAGTCCTGAACAGAAAAAATTGAGACATGGCTCATTGTAAAGAACTCTCCATGGGGAATAAAATATGTTAATGATGATGTCATATGTCACGTGGTCGGCCGCCATCTTGGAAAAACGGCAAAACTTTGCACCACTATATCTCCAAAAGTGCTGAACAGAAAAAATTGAGACATGGCTCATTGTAAAGAACTCTCCATGGGGAACAAAATATGTTAATGATGATGTCATCGGTCACGTGGTCGGCGGCCATCTTGGAAAAACGGCAAAACTTTGCACCACTATATCTCCAAAAGTGCTGAACAGAAAAAATTGAGACATGGCTCATTGTAAAGAACTCTCCATGGGGAATAAAATTTGTAAATGATGACGTCATCAGTCACGTGGTTCGGGCGCCATCTTGGAAAAACGGCAAAACGTTGCGCCACTATATCTCCAAAAGTGCTGAACAGAAAAAATTGAGACATGGCTCATTGTAAAGAACTCTCCATGGGGAATAAAATATGTTAATGATGACGTCATATGTCACGTGGTCGGCCGCCATCTTGGAAAAACGGCAAAAATTTGCACCACTATATCTCCAAAAGTGCTGAACAGAAAAAATTGAGACATGGCTCATTGTAAAGAACTCTCCATGGGGAATAAAATATGTTAATGATGACGTCATCAGTCACGTGGTCGGCCGCCATCTCGGAAAAACCGAAAAACTTAGCACCTCCATATCTCCAAAAGTGCTGAATAGAAAAAATTGAGACATGGCTCATTGTAAAGAACTCTCCATGGGGAACAAAATATGTTAATGATGATGTCATCGGTCACGTGGTTCGGCCGCCATCTTGGAAAAACCGAAAAACTCTGCACCTCCACATCTCCAAAAGTCCTGAATAGAAAAAATTGAGGTATGGCTCATTGTAAAGAACTCTCCATGGGGAATAAAATATGTTAATGATGACGTCATCGGTCACGTGGTTCGGCCGCCATATTTGTCCTAAATGGCCGATAAAAAAGTACATTCCGGCAAGTCCTCGGTCTCTGACCGATTTTTCATTTGTCTGTCTGTCTGTTTGTCTGTCTGTTTGTCTGTCTGTTTGTCTGTTTGCAGCACTGCGTCTACACCGTTGCACGGAGAATCGCCAAACTTTGCACACATAATGGTCTTGCCCTCTAATATACTGTGCCTCAATGATGACGTCATCAGTGACGTGGTTCGGCCGCCATCTTGGAAAAACCGAATAAATTTGCACCTCTATATCTCCGAAAGTACTGAACAGAAAAAATTGAGACATGGCTCATTGTAAAGAACTCTCCATGGGGAATAAAATATGTTAATGATGACGTCATATGTCACGTGGTCGGCCGCCATCTTGGAAAAACGGCAAAAATTTGCACCACTATATCTCCAAAAGTGCTGAACAGAAAAAATTGAGACATGGCTCATTGTAAAGAACTCTCCATGGGGAATAAAATATGTAAATGATGACGTCATCAGTCACGTGGTTCGGTCGCCATCTTGGAAAAACGGCAAATCGTTGCGCCACTATATCTCCAAAAGTGCTGAACAGAAAAAATTGAGACATGGCTCATTGGAAAGAACTCTCCATGGGGA
This sequence comes from Myxine glutinosa, assembly GCF_964187855.1. NCBI lineage: Eukaryota > Metazoa > Chordata > Myxini > Myxiniformes > Myxinidae > Myxine > Myxine glutinosa. The sequence continues at coordinate 100,295,849 of NC_136273.1, forward strand.
ATAAAATATGTTAATGATGACGTCATATGTCACGTGGTCGGCCGCCATCTTGGAAAAACGGCAAAACTTTGCACCACTATATCTCCAAAAGTGCTGAACAGAATAATTGAGACATGGCTCATTGTAAAGAACTCTCCATGGGGAATAAAATATGTTAATGATGACGTCATCAGTCACGTGGTCGGCCGCCATCTTGGAAAAACGGCAAAACTTTGCACCACAAAATCTCCAAAAGTGCTGAACAGAAAAAATTGAGACATGGCTCATTGTAAAGAACTCTCCATGGGGAATAAAATATGTTAATGATGACGCCATCGGTCACGTGGTTCGGCCGCCATCTTGGAAAAATGGGAAAACTTTGCACCACTATATCTCCAAAAGTGCAGAATGGAAAAAATTGAGACATGGCTCATTGTAAAGAACTCTCAATGGGGAATAAAATATGTTAATGATGACGTCATATGTCACGTGGTTCGGCCGCCATCTTGGAAAAACCGAAAAATTGTGCACCTCCATATCTCTGAAAGTGCTGAATAGAAAAAATTGAGACATGGCTCATTGTAAAGAACTCTCCATGGGGAATAAAATATGTTAATGATGACATCATAGGTCACGTGGTTCGGCTGCCATCTTGGAAAAACCGAAAAACGTAGCACCTCCATATCTCCAAAAGTGCTGAATAGAAAAAGTTGAGACATGGCTCTTTGTGAAGAACTCTCCATGGGGAATAATATATGTTAATGATGACGTCATCTATCACGTGGTTCGGACGCCATATTTGTCTTAAATGGCCGATAAAAGAGTACATTCCGGCAAGTCCTCGGTCTCTGACCGATTTTTCATCTGTCTGTCTGTCTGTCTGTCTGTTTGTCTGTCTGTTTGCAGCACTGCGTCTACACCGTTGCACGTAGAATCGCCAAACTTTGCACACATATTGGTCTTGCCCTGGAATAGACTGTGCCCAATTGATGACGTCATCGGTGACGTGGTTCGGCCGCCATCTTGGAAAAACCGAAAAATTTTGCACCTCTATATCTCCGAAAGTACTGAACAGAAAAAATTGAGACATGGCTCATTGTAAAGAACTCTCCATGGGGAATAAAATATGTAAATGATGACGTCATCAGTCACGTGGTTCGGTCGCCATCTTGGAAAAACGGCAAAACGTTGCACCACTATATCTCCAAAAGTGCTGAACAGAAAAAATTGAGACATGGCTCATTGTCAAGAACTCTCCATGGGGAATAAAATATGTTAATGATGACGTCATCGGCCACGTGGTTCGGCCGCCATCTTGGAAAAACCGAAAACTTTGCACCTCAACATCTCCGAAAGTGCTGAATTGAAAAAATTGAGACATGGCTCATTGTAAAGAACTCTCCATGGGGAATAAAATATGTTGATGACGTCATATGTCACGTGGTCGGCCGCCATCTTGGAAAAACGGCAAAACTTTGCTCCACTATATCTCCAAAAGTACTGAACAGAAAAAATTGAGACATGGCTCATTGTAAAGAACTATCCATGGGGAATAAAACATGTTAATGATGACGTCATCGGTCACGTGGTGCGGCCGCCATCTTGGGAAAACGGAAAAAAATTTCACCTCCATATCTCCGAAAGTGCTGAATAGAAAAAATTGAGACATGGCTCATTGGAAAGAACTCTCCAGGGGGAATAAAATATGTTAATGATGACGTCATCAGTCACGTGGTTCTGCCGCCATCTTGGAAAATCCGAAAAACTTTGCACCTCCATATCTCCGAAGGTGCTGAATAGAAAAAATTGAGACATGGCTCATTGTAAAGAACTCTCCATGGGGAATAAAACATGTTAATGATGACGTCATCGGTCACGTGGTGCGGCCGCCATCTTGGGAAAACGGAAAAAAATTTCACCTCCATATCTCCGAAAGTGCTGAATAGAAAAAATTGAGACATGGTTCATTGTAAAGAACTCTCCATGGGGAATAAAATATGTTAATGATGATGTCATCGGTCACGTGGTTCGGCCGCCATCTTGGAAAAACCGAAAAACTCTGCACCTCCACATCTCCAAAAGTCCTGAATAGAAAAAATTGAGGCATGGCTCATTGTAAAGAACTCTCCATGGGGAATAAAATATGTTAATGATGACGTCATCGGTCACGTGGTTCGGCCGCCATATTTGTCCTAAATGGCCGATAAAAAAGTACATTCCGGCAAGTCCTCGGTCTCTGACCGATTTTTCATTACTTGCCGGAAAAATTTTTCCGGCAAGTATGTTGATCTGTTCGTTTGTCTGTCTGTTTGTCTGTCTGTCTGTCTGTCTGTCTGTCTGTCTGTCTGTCTGTTTGCAGCACTGCGTCTACACCGTTGCACGTAGAATCGCCAAACTTTGCACACATATTGGTCTTGCCCTGGAATAGACTGTGCCCAATTGATGACGTCATCGGTGACGTGGTTCGGCCGCCATCTTGGAAAAACCGAAAAACTTTGCACCTCTATATCTCCGAAAGTACTGAACAGAAAAAATTGAGACATGGCTCATTGTAAAGAACTCTCCATGGGGAATAAAATATGTTAATGATGACGTCATATGTCACGTGGTCGGCCGCCATCTTGGAAAAACGGCAAAAATTTTCACCACTATAACTCCAAAAGTGCTGAACAGAAAAAATTGAGACATGGCTCATTGTAAAGAACTCTCCATGGGGAATAAAATATGTTAATGATGACGTCATCAGTCACGTGGTCGGCCGCCATCTTGGAAAAACCGAAAAACTCTGCACCTCCACATCTCCAAAAGTCCTGAACAGAAAAAATTGAGACATGGCTCATTGTAAAGAACTCTCCATGGGGAATAAAATATGTTAATGATGACGTCATGTATCACATAGTTCGGCCGCCATATTTGTTCTAAATGGCCGATAAAAAAGTACATTCCGGCAAGTCCTCGGTCTCTGACCGATTTTTCATCTGTTTGTCTGTCTGTTTGTTACTTGCCGGAAAAAATTTTCCGGCAAGTATGTTGATCTGTTCGTTTGTCTGTCTGTTTGTCTGTCTGTCTGTCTGTCTGTCTGTTTGCAGCACTGCGTCTACACCGTTGCACGGAGAATCGCCAAACTTTGCACACATATTGGTCTTGCCCTGGAATAGACTGTGCCCAATTGATGACGTCATCGGTGACGTGGTTCGGCCGCCATCTTGGAAAAACCGAAAAACTTTGCACTTCTATATCTCCGAAAGTACTGAACAGAAAAAATTGAGACATGGCGCATTGTAAAGAACTCTCCATGGGGAATAAAATATGTTTATGATGACATCATCAGTCACGTGGTCGGCCGCCATCTTGGAAAAACGGCAAAACTTTGCACCACAAAATCTCCAAAAGTGCTGAACAGAAAAAATTGACACATGGCTCATTGTAAAGAACTCTCCATGCGGAATAAAATATGTTAATGATGACGTCATATGTCACGTGGTCGGCCGCCATCTTGGAAAAACGGCAAAGATTTGCACCACTATATCTCCAAAAGTGCTGAACAGAAAAAATTGAGACACGGCTCATTGTAAAGAACTCTCCATGGGGAATAAAATATGTTAATGATGACGTCATATGTCACGTGGTCGGCCGCCATCTTGGAAAAACCGAAAAACTTTGCTCCACTATATCTCCAAAAGTGCTGAACAGAAAAAATTGAGACATGGCTCATTGTAAAGAACTCTCCATGGGGAATAAAATATGTTAATGATGACGTCATCAGTCACGTGGTTCGGCCGCCATCTTGGAAAATGGCAAAACTTTGCACCACTATATCTCCAAAAGTGCTGAACAGAAAAAATTGAGCTCATTGTAAAGAACTCTCCATGGGGAATAAAATGTTAGTGATGACGTCATCAGTCACGTGGTTCGGCCGCCATCTTGGAAAAAGCCAAAAACTTTGCACCTCCATATCTCCGAAAGTGCTGAATAGAAAAAATTGAGACATGGCTCATTGTAAAGAACTCTCCATGGGGAATAAAATATGTTAATGATGACGTCATCGGTCACGTGGTTCGACCGCCATATTTCTGCGAAATGGCCGATAAAAAAGTAAATTCCGGCAAGTCCTCGGTCTCTGACCGATTTTTCATTACTTGCCGGAAAAATTTTCCGGCAAGTATGTTGATCTGTTCGTTTGTTTGTCTGTTTGTCTGTCTGTTTGTCTGTCTGTTTGTCTGTCTGTTTGTCTGTCTGTTTGTCTGTCTGTTTGTCTGTCTGTTTGTCTGTCTGTTTGTCTGTCTGTTTGTCTGTCTGTCTGTTTGCAGCACTGCGTCTACACCGTTGCACGTAGAATCGCCAAACTTTGCACACATATTGGTCTTGCCCTGGAATAGACTGTGCCCAATTGATGACGTCATCGGTGACGTGGTTCGGCCGCCATCTTGGAAAAACCGAAAAACTTTGCACCTCTATATCTCCGAAAGTACTGAACAGAAAAAATTGAGACATGGCTCATTGTAAAGAACTCTCCATGGGGAATAAAATATGGAAATGATGACGTCATCAGTCACGTGGTTCGGTCGCCATCTTGGAAAAACGGCAAAACGTTGCGCCACTATATCTCCAAAAGTGCTGAACAGAAAAAATTGAGACATGGCTCATTGTAACGAACTCTCCATGGGGTATAAAATATGTTAATGATGACGTCATATGTCACGTGGTCGGCCGCCATTTTGGAAAAACGGCAAAACTTTGCACCACTATATCTCCAAAAGTGCTGAACAGAAAAAATTGAGACATGGCTCATTGTAAAGAACTCTCCATGGGGAATAAAATATGTTAATGATGACGTCATCAGTCACGTGGTCGGCCGCCATCTTGGAAAAAAGGCAAAACTTTGCACCACGAAATCTCCAAAAGTGCTGAACAGAAAAAATTGAGACATGGCTCATTGTAAAGAACTCTCCATGGGGAATAAAATATGTTAATGATGATGTCATATGTCACGTGGTCGGCCGCCATCTTGGAAAAACGGCAAAACTTTGCACCACTATATCTCCAAAAGTGCTGAACAGAAAAAATTGAGACATGGCTCGTAAAGAACTCTCCATGGGGAATAAAATATGTTAATGATGACGCCATCGGTCACGTGGTTCGGCCGCCATCTTGGAAAAACCGAAAAACTTTGCACCTCTATATCTCCAAAAGTGCTGAACAGAAAAAATTGAGACATGGCTCATTGTAAAGAACTCTCCATGGGGAATAAAATATGTTAATGATGACGTCATATGTCACGTGGTCGGCCGCCATCTTGGAAAAACGGCAAAACTTTGCACCACTATATCGCCAAAAGTGCTGAACAGAAAAAATTGAGACATGGCTCATTGTAAAGAACTCTCCATGGGGAATAAAATATGTTAATGATGACGTCATAGGTTCCTCCATTATGACGTCATAATTCGCCAAGTACAAAACTTCATCCGATCAAGATGAAATTTCTTGAGCATCATCAAGGAATAAATTAGTTTAGAAAACAAGTAATGATGACTTCATCGGTCACGTGGTTTGGCCGCCATATTTGTCCTAAATGGCCGATAAAAAGGTACATTCCGGCAAGTCCTCGGTCTCTGACCGATTTTTCATTTGTCTGTTTGTCTGTTTGTCTGTTTGTCTGTTTGTCTGTTTGCAGCACTGCGTCTACACCGTTGCACGGAGAATCGCCAAACTTTGCACACATAATGGTCTTGCCCTCTAATATACTGTGCCTCAATGATGACGTCATCGGTGACGTGGTTCGGCCGCCATCTTGGAAAAACCGAATAAATTTGCACCTCTATATCTCCGAAAGTACTGAACAGAAAAAATTGAGACATGGCTCATTGTAAAGAACTCTCCATGGGGAATAAAATATGTTAATGATGACGTCATATGTCACGTGGTCGGCCGCCATCTTGGAAAAACGGCAAAAATTTGCACCACTATATCTCCAAAAGTGCTGAACAGAAAAAATTGAGACATGGCTCATTGTAAAGAACTCTCCATGGGGAATAAAATATGTTAACGATGACGTCATATGTCACGTGGTCGGCCGCCATCTTGGAAAAACCGAAAAACTTAGCACCTCCATATCTCCGAAAGTGCTGAATAGAAAAAATTGAGACATGGCTCATTGTAAAGAACTCTCCATGGGGAACAAAATATGTTAATGATGATGTCATCGGTCACGTGGTTCGGCCGCCATCTTGGAAAAACCGAAAAACTCTGCACCTCCACATCTCCAAAAGTCCTGAATAGAAAAAATTGAGGTATGGCTCATTGTAAAGAACTCTCCATGGGGAATAAAATATGTTAATTATGACGTCATCGGTCACGTGGTTCGGCCGCCCTATTTGTCCTAAATGGCCGATAAAAAAGTACATTCCGGCAAGTCCTCGGTCTCTGACCGATTTTTCATTTGTCTGTTTGTCTGTTTGTCTGTTTGTCTGTTTGTCTGTTTGCAGCACTACGTCTACACCGTTGCACGTAGAATCACCAAACTTTGCACACGTATTTGTCTTGCCCTCTAATATACTGTGCCCAAATGATGACGTCATCGGTCACGTGGTTCGGCCGCCATCTTGGAAAAACCGAAAAATTTTGCACCTCGATATCTCAAAGTGCTGAACAGAAAAAATTGAGACATGGCTCATTGTAAAGAACTCTCCATGGGGAATAAAATATGTTAATGATGACGTCATCGGTCACGTGGTTCGGCCGCCATCTTGGAAAAAACGAAAATTTTTGCACCTCCATATCTCCGAAAGTCCTGAACAGAAAAAATTGAGACATGGCTCATTGTAAAGAACTCACCATGGGGAATAAAATATGTTAATGATGACGTCATCGTTCACGTGATTCGGCCGCCATCTTGGAAAATCCGAAAAACTTTGCACCTCCATATCTCCGAAAGTGCTGAATAGAAAAAATTGAGACATGGCTCATTGTAAAGAACTCTCCATGGGGAATAAAATATGTTAATGATGACGTCATATGTCACGTGGTCGGCCGCCATCTTGGAAAAACGGCAAAACTTTGCACCACTATATCTCCAAAAGTGCTGAACAGAAAAAATTGAGACATGGCTCATTGGAAAGAACTCTCCATGGGGAATAAAATATGTTAATGATGACGTCATATGTCACGTGGTTCGGCCGCCATCTTGGAAAAAAATTGCACCTCCATATCTCTGAAAGTGCTGAATATAAAAAATTGAGACATGGCTCATTGAAAAGAACTCTCCATGGGGAATAAAATAAGTTACTGATGACGTCATCTATCACGTGTTTCGGCCACCATATTTGTCCTAAATGGCCGATAAAAAAGTACATTCCGGCAAGTCCTCGGTCTCTGACCGATTTTTCATTTGTTACTTGCCGGAAAAAATTTTCCGGCAAGTATGTTGATCTGTTCGTTACTTGCCGGAAAAATTTTCCGGCAAGTATGTTGATCTGTTCGTTTGTTTGTCTGTTTGTCTGTTTGTCTGTTTGTCTGTTTGTCTGTTTGCAGCACTACGTCTACACCGTTGCACGTAGAATCACCAAACTTTGCACACGTATTTGTCTTGCCCTCTAATATACTGTGCCCAAATGATGACGTCATCGGTCACGTGGTTCGGCCGCCATCTTGGAAAAACCGAAAAACTTTCCACCTCCATATCTCCGAAAGTCCTGAACAGAAAAAATTGAGACATGGCTCATTGTAAAGAACTCTCCATGGGGAATAAAATATGTTAATGATGACGTCATCAGTCACGTGGTCGGCCGCCATCTTGGAAAAACGGCAAAACTTTGCACCACGATATCTCCAAAAGTGCTGAACAGAAAAAATTGAGACATGGCTCATTGTAAAGAACGCTCCATGGGGAATAAAATATGTTAATGATTAACGTCATATGTCACGTGGTCGGCCGCCATCTTGGAAAAACGGCAAAACTTTGCACCACTATATCTCCAAAAGTGCTGAACAGAAAAAATTGAGACATGGCTCATTGTAAAGAACTCTCCATGGGGAATAAAATATGTTAATGATGACGTCATCGGTCACGTGGTTCGGCCGCCATATTTGTCCTAAATGGCCGATAAAAAAGTACATTCCGGCAAGTCCTCGGTCTCTGACCGATTTTTCATCTGTCTGTTTGTCTGTCTGTTTGTCTGTTTGCAGCACTGCGTCTACACCGTTGCACGGAGAATCGCCAAACTTTGCACACATAATGGTCTTGCCCTCTAATATACTGTGCCTCAATGATGACGTCATCAGTGACGTGGTTCGGCCGCCATCTTGGATAAACCGAATAAATTTGCACCTCTATATCTCCGAAAGTACTGAACAGAAAAAATTGAGACATGGCTCATTGTAAAGAACTCTCCATGGGGAATAAAATATGTTAATGATGACGTCATATGTCACGTGGTCGGCCGCCATCTTGGAAAAACGGCAAAAATTTGCACCACTATATCTCCAAAAGTGCTGAACAGAAAAAATTGAGACATGGCTCATTGTAAAGAACTCTCCATGGGGAATAAAATATGTAAATGATGACGTCATCAGTCACGTGGTTCGGTCGCCATCTTGGAAAAACGGCAAATCGTTGCGCCACTATATCTCCAAAAGTGCTGAACAGAAAAAATTGAGACATGGCTCATTGGAAAGAACTCTCCATGGGGAATAAAATATGTTAATGATGACGTCATATGTCACGTGGTCGGCCGCCATCTTGGAAAAACGGCAAAACTTTGCACCACTATATCTCCAAAAGTGCTGAACAGAATAATTGAGACATGGCTCATTGTAAAGAACTCTCCATGGGGAATAAAATATGTTAATGATGACGTCATCAGTCACGTGGTCGGCCGCCATCTTGGAAAAACGGCAAAACTTTGCACCACAAAATCTCCAAAAGTGCTGAACAGAAAAAATTGAGACATGGCTCATTGTAAAGAACTCTCCATGGGGAATAAAATATGTTAATGATGACGTCATCAGTCACGTGGTCGGCCGCCATCTTGGAAAAATGGCAAAAATTTTCACCACTATATCTCCAAAAGTGCTGAACAGAAAAAATTGAGACATGGCTCATTGTAAAGAACTCTCCATGGGGAATAAAACATGTTAATGATGACGTCATATGTCACGTGGTCGGCCGCCATCTTGGAAAAACGGCAAAACTTTGTTCCACTGTATCTCCAAAAGTGCTGAACAGATAAAATTGAGACATGGCTCATTGTAAAGAACTCTCCATGGGGAATAAAACATGTTAATGATGACGTCATCGGTCAAGTGCTTCTGCCGCCAGCTTGGAAAATCCGAAAAACTTTGCACCTCCATATCTCCGAAAGTCCTGAATAGAAAAACTTGGGACGTGGCTCAATGTAAAGAACTCTCCATGGGGAATAAAATATGTTAATGATGACGTCATCAGTCACGTGGTTCGGCCGCCATATTTGTCCTAAATGGCCAATAAAAAAGTACATTCCGGCAAGTCCTCGGTCTCTGACCGATTTTTCATTTGTCTGTTTGTCTGTTTGTCTGTTTGTCTGTTTGCAGCACTGCGTCTACACCGTTGCACGTAGAATCGCCAAACTTTGCACACATATTGGTCTTGCCCTGGAATAGACTGTGCCCAATTGATGACGTCATCGGTGACGTGGTTCGGCCGCCATCTTGGAAAAACCGAAAAACTTTGCACCTCTATATCTCCGAAAGTACTGAACAGAAACAATTGAGACATGGCTCATTGTAAAGAACTCTCCATGGGGAATAAAATATGTTAATGATGACGTCGTCAGTCACGTGGTCGGCCGCCATCTTGGAAAAACAGCAAAACTTTGCACCACTATATCTCCAAAAGTGCTGAACAGAAAAAATTGAGCCATGGCTCATTGTAAAGAACTCTCCATGGGGAATAAAATATGTTAATGATGATGTCATATGTCACGTGGTCGGCCGCCATCTTGGAAAAACGGCAAAACTTTGCACCACTATATTTCCAAAAGTGCTGAACAGAAAAAATTGAGACATGGCTCATTGTAAAGAACTCTCCATGGGGAATAAAATATGTAAATGATGACGTCATCAGTCACGTGGTTCGGTCGCCATCTTGGAAAAACGGCAAAACGTTGCGCCACTATATCTCCAAAAGTGCTGAACAGAAAAAATTGAGACATGGCTCATTGTAAAGAACTCTCCATGGGGAATAAAATATGTTAATGATGACGTCATATGTCACGTGGTCGGCCGCCATTTTGGAAAAACGGCAAAACTTTGCACCACTATATCTCCAAAAGTGCTGAACAGAAAAAATTGAGACATGGCTCATTGTAAAGAACTCTCCATGGGGAATAAAATATGTTAATGATGACGTCATCAGTCACGTGGTCGGCCGCCATCTTGGAAAAACGGCAAAAATTTGCACCACTATATCTCCAAAAGTGCTGAACAGAAAAAATTGAGACATGGCTCATTGTAAAGAACTCTCCATGGGGAATAAAATATGTTAATGATGATGTCATATGTCACGTGGTCGGCCGCCATCTTGGAAAAACGGCAAAACTTTGCACCACTATATCTCCAAAAGTGCTGAACCGAAAAAATTGAGACATGGCTCATTGTAAAGAACTCTCCATGGGGAATAAAATATGTAAATGATGACGTCATCAGTCACGTGGTTCGGTCGCCATCTTGGAAAAACGGCAAAACGTTGCGCCACTATATCTCCAAAAGTGCTGAACAGAAAGAATTGAGACATGGCTCATTGTAAAGAACTCTCCATGGGGAATAAAATATGTTAATGATGACGTCATATGTCACGTGGTCGGCCGCCATCTTGGAAAAACGGCAAAACTTTGCACCACTATATCTCCAAAAGTGCTGAACAGAAAAAATTGAGACATGGCTCATTGTAAAGAACTCCATGGGGAATAAAATATGTTAATGATGATGTCATCAGTCACGTGGTCGGCCGCCATCTTGGAAAAACGGCAAAACTTTGCACCACTATATCTCCAAAAGTGCTGAACAGAAAAAATTGAGACATGGCTCATTGGAAAGAACTCTCCATGGGGAATAAAATATGTTAATGATGACGTCATATGTCACGTGGTTCGGCCGCCATCTTGGAAAAAAATTGCACCTCCATATCTCTGAAAGTGCTGAATATAAAAAATTGAGACATGGCTCATTGAAAAGAACTCTCCATGGGGAATAAAATAAGTTACTGATGACGTCATCTATCACGTGTTTCGGCCACCATATTTGTCCTAAATGGCCGATAAAAAAGTACATTCCGGCAAGTCCTCGGTCTCTGACCGATTTTTCATTTGTTACTTGCCGGAAAAAATTTTCCGGCAAGTATGTTGATCTGTTCGTTTGTCTGTTTGTCTGTTTGTCTGTTTGTCTGTTTGCAGCACTGCGTCTACACCGTTGCACGTAGAATCGCCAAACTTTGCACACATATTGGTCTTGCCCTGGAATAGACTGTGCCCAATTGATGACGTCATCGGTGACGTGGTTCGGCCGCCATCTTGGAAAAACCGAAAAACTTTGCACCTCTATATCTCCGAAAGTACTGAACAGAAACAATTGAGACATGGCTCATTGTAAAGAACTCTCCATGGGGAATAAAATATGTTAATGATGACGTCGTCAGTCACGTGGTCGGCCGCCATCTTGGAAAAACAGCAAAACTTTGCACCACTATATCTCCAAAAGTGCTGAACAGAAAAAATTGAGACATGGCTCATTGTAAAGAACTCTCCATGGGGAATAAAATATGTTAATGATGATGTCATATGTCACGTGGTCGGCCGCCATCTTGGAAAAACGGCAAAACTTTGCACCACTATATTTCCAAAAGTGCTGAACAGAAAAAATTGAGACATGGCTCATTGTAAAGAACTCTCCATGGGGAATAAAATATGTAAATGATGACGTCATCAGTCACGTGGTTCGGTCGCCATCTTGGAAAAACGGCAAAACGTTGCGCCACTATATCTCCAAAAGTGCTGAACAGAAAAAATTGAGACATGGCTCATTGTAAAGAACTCTCCATGGGGAATAAAATATGTTAATGATGACGTCATATGTCACGTGGTCGGCCGCCATTTTGGAAAAACGGCAAAACTTTGCACCACTATATCTCCAAAAGTGCTGAACAGAAAAAATTGAGACATGGCTCATTGTAAAGAACTCTCCATGGGGAATAAAATATGTTAATGATGACGTCATCAGTCACGTGGTCGGCCGCCATCTTGGAAAAACGGCAAAAATTTGCACCACTATATCTCCAAAAGTGCTGAACAGAAAAAATTGAGACATGGCTCATTGTAAAGAACTCTCCATGGGGAATAAAATATGTTAATGATGATGTCATATGTCACGTGGTCGGCCGCCATCTTGGAAAAACGGCAAAACTTTGCACCACTATATCTCCAAAAGTGCTGAACCGAAAAAATTGAGACATGGCTCATTGTAAAGAACTCTCCATGGGGAATAAAATATGTAAATGATGACGTCATCAGTCACGTGGTTCGGTCGCCATCTTGGAAAAACGGCAAAACGTTGCGCCACTATATCTCCAAAAGTGCTGAACAGAAAGAATTGAGACATGGCTCATTGTAAAGAACTCTCCATGGGGAATAAAATATGTTAATGATGACGTCATATGTCACGTGGTCGGCCGCCATCTTGGAAAAACGGCAAAACTTTGCACCACTATATCTCCAAAAGTGCTGAACAGAAAAAATTGAGACATGGCTCATTGTAAAGAACTCCATGGGGAATAAAATATGTTAATGATGATGCCATCAGTCACGTGGTCGGCCGCCATCTTGGAAAAACCGAAAAACCTTGCACCTCCATATCTCCGAAAGTGCTGAATATAAATAATTGAGACATGGCTCATTGTAAAGAACTCTCCATGGGGAATAAAATATGTTAATGATGATGTTATCGGTCACGTGGTTCGGCCGCCATCTTGGAAAAACCGAAAAACTCTGCACCTCCACATCTCCAAAAGTCCAGAATAGAAAAAATTGAGGCATGGCTCATTGTAAAGAACTCTCCATGGGGAATAAAATACGTAAATGATGACGTCATCAGTCACGTGGTTCTGGCGCCATCTTGGAAAAACCGAAAAACGTTGCGCCACTATATCTCCAAAAGTGCTGAACAGAAAAAATTGAGACTTGGCTCATTGTAAAGAACTCTCCATGGGGAATAAAATATGTTAATGATGACGTCATATGTCACGTGGTCGGCCGCCATTTTGGAAAAACGGCAAAAAATTTCACCACTATATCTCCAAAAGTGCTGAACAGAAAAAATTGAGACATGGCTCATTGTAAAGAACTCTCCATGGGGAATAAAATATGTTAATGATGACGTCATCAGTCACGTGGTCGGCCGCCATCTTGGAAAAACCGAAAAACTCTGCACCTCCACATCTCCAAAAGTCCTGAACAGAAAAAATTGAGGTATGGCTCATTGTAAAGACCTCTCCATGGGGAATAAAATATGTTAATGATGACGTCATCGGTCACGTGGTTCGGCCGCCATATTTGTCCTAAATGGCCGATAAAAAAGTACATTCCGGCAAGTCCTCGGTCTCTGACCGATTTTTCATCTGTTTGTCTGTCTGTCTGTTTGTCTGTTTGTCTGTCTGTTTGCAGCACTGCGTCTACACCGTTGCACGGAGAATCGCCAAACTTTGCACACATATTGGTCTTGCCCTGGAATAGACTGTGCCCAATTGATGACGTCATCGGTGACGTGGTTCGGCCGCCATCTTGGAAAAACCGAAAAACTTTGCACCTCTATATCTCCGAAAGTACTGAACAGAAAAAATGGAGACATGGCTCATTGTAAAGAACTCTCCATGGGGAATAAAATATGTTAATGATGACGTCATATGTCACGTGGTCGGCCGCCATCTTGGAAAAACGGCAAAAATTTGCACCACTATATCTCCAAAAGTGCTGAACAGAAAAAATTGAGACATGGCTCATTGTAAAGAACTCTCCATGGGGAATAAAATATGTTAACGATGACGTCATATGTCACGTGGTCGGTCGCCATCTTGGAAAAACGGCAAAAATTTGCACCACTATATCTCCAAAAGTGCTGAACAGAAAAAATTGAGACATGGCTCATTGTAAAGAACTCTCCATGGGGAATAAAATATGTTAATGATGACGTCATCAGTCACGTGGTCGGCCGCCATCTTGGAAAAACGGCAAAACTTTGCACCACGATATCTCCAAAAGTGCTGAACAGAAAAAATTGAGACATGGCTCATTGTAAAGAACGCTCCATGGGGAATAAAATATGTTAATGATGACGTCATCAGTCGCGTGGTCGGCCGCCATCTTGGAAAAACCGAAAAACCTAGCACCTCCATATCTCCGAAAGTGCTGAATAGAAAAAATTGAGACATGGCTCATTGTCAAGAACTCTCCATGTGGAATAAAATATGTTAATGATGACGTCATCGGTCACGTGGTGCGGCCGCCATCTTGGAAAAATGGGAAAAAAAATCACCTCCATATCTCCGAAAGTGCTGAATAGAAAAAATTGAGACATGGCTCATTGGAAAGAACTCTCCAGGGGGAATAAAATATGTTAATGATGACGTCATCGGTCACGTGGTTCGGCCGCCATCTTGGAAAATCCGAAAAACGTTGCACCTCTATCTCCAAAAGTGCTGAACAGAAAAAATTGAGACATGGCTCATTGGAAAGAACTCTCCAGGGGGAATAAAATATGTTAATGATGATGTCATCGGTCAGGTGGTTCAGCCGCCATATTTGTCCTAAATGGCCGATAAAAAAGTAAATTCCGGCAAGTCCTCGGTCTCTGATTTGTCTGTTTGTCTGTCTGTCTGTCTGTTTGCAGCACTGCGTCTACAACGTTGCACGTAGAATCGCCAAACTTTGCACACTTATTGGTCTTGCCCTGGAATAGACTGTGCCCAATTGATGACGTCATCGATGACGTGGTTCGGCCGCCATCTTGGAAAAACTTTGCACCTCTATATCTCCGAAAGTACTGAACAGAAAAAATTGAGACATGGATCTTTGCAAAGAACTCTCCATTGGGAATAAAACATGTCAATGATGACATCATAGGTCACGTGGTTCGGCCGCCATCTTGGAAAAACCGAAGAAAATTTGCACCTCCATATCTCCGAAAGTACTGAATAGAAAAAATTGAGGCATGGCTCATTGTAAAGAACTCTCCATTGGGAATAAAACATGTTAATGATGACGTCATAGGTCACGTGGTTCGGCCGCCATCTTGGAAAAACCGAAAAACTTTGCACCTCTATATCTCCGAAAGTACTGAACATAAAAAATTGAGACATGGCTCATTGTAAAGAACTCTCCATGGGGAATAAAATATGTAAATGATGACGTCATCAGTCACGTGGTTCGGTCGCCATCTTGGAAAAACGGCAAAACGTTGCGCCACTATATCTCCAAAAGTGCTGAACAGAAAAAATTGAGACATGGCTCATTGTAAAGAACTCTCCATGGGGAATAAAATATGTTAATGATGACGTCATATGTCACGTGGTCGGCCGCCATCTTGGAAAAACGGCAAAACTTTGCACCACTATATCTCCAAAAGTGCTGAACAGAGAAAATTGAGACATGGCTCATTGTAAAGAACTCTCCATGGGGAATAAAATATGTTAATGATGACGTCATCAGTCACGTGGTCGGCCGCCATCTTGGAAAAACGGCAAAACTTTGCACCACGAAATCTCCAAAAGTGCTGAACAGAAAAAATTGAGACATGGCTCATTGTAAAGAACTCTTCATGGGGAATAAAATATGTTAATGATGACGTCATCGGTCACGTGGTTCGGCCGCCATATTTGTCCTAAATGGCCGATAAAAAAGTACATTCCGGCAAGTCCTCGGTCTCTGACCGATTTTTCATCTGTTTGTCTGTCTGTTTGTCTGTCTGTCTGTTTGCAGCACTGCGTCTACACCGTTGCACGTAGAATCGCCAAACTTTGCACACATATTGGTCTTGCCCTGGAATAGACTGTGCCCAATTGATGACGTCATCGGTGACGTGGTTCGGCCGCCATCTTGGAAAAACCGAAAAACTTTGCACCTTTATATCTCCGAAAGTACTGAACAGAAAAAATTGAGACATGGCTCATTGTAAAGAACTCTCCATGGGGAATAAAATATGTAAATGATGACGTCATCAGTCACGTGGTTCGGTCGCCATCTTGGAAAAACGGCAAAACGTTGCGCCACTATCTCCAAAAGTGCTGAACAGAAAAAATTGAGACATGGCTCATTGTAAAGAACTCTCCATGGGGAATAAAATATGTTAATGATGACGTCATATGTCACGTGGTCGGCCGCCATCTTGGAAAAACGGCAAAACTTTGCACCACTATATCTCCAAAAGTGCTGAACAGAAAAAATTGAGACATGGCTCATTGTAAAGAACTCTCCATGGGGAATAAAATACGTTAATGATGACGTCATCGGTCACGTGGTTCGGCCGCCATATTTGTCCTCAATGGCCAATAAAAAAGTACATTCCGGCAAGTCCTCGGTCTCTGACCGATTTTTCATCTGTCTGTCTGTCTGTCTGTATGTTTGTGCACAGCACGACGTCTACACCATTGCACGTAGAATCGCCAAACTTTACACACATATTTGTCTTGCCCTGGAATAGGCTGTGCCCAATTTTTAACTCTCTCGGCCCAAGGCCTCCATTATGACGTCATAATTTGATAATTCGACAAGTACAAAACTTCATCCAATGAAGATGCAATTTCTTGAGCGCCATGTCGGCATAAACTGGTGGAGAAAAAAAAACAATAACGATGACGTCATCGGTCACGTGGTTCGGCCGCCATCTTGGAAAAACCGAAAAAATTTGCACCTCTATATCTCCGAAAGTGCTGAATAGAAAAAATTGAGACGGCTCAATGTAAAGAACTCTCCATGGGGAATAAAATATGTTAAAGATGATGTCATAGGTGCCTCCATTATGACGTCATAATTCGACAAGTACAAAACTTCATCCGATTAAGATGAAATTTCTTGAGCATCATCGAGGAATAAATTAGTTTAGAAAACAAATAATGATGACGTCATCGGTCACGTGGTTCCACCGCCATATTTGTCCAAAATGGCCGATTAAAAAGTACATTCCGGCAAGTCCTCGGTCTCTGACCGATTTTTCATTTGTTTGTTTGTTTGTCTGCACGCGCTAATCTCCTGAACGGTGAAAGATAGGAGGATAGGAGGAAACCTCTAACACAAGAAATGTCGGGACGGGCCCTGGGAAGGTTATAGGCTAGGTGGCGAGGCCGGTCAAGGCCGCCTCGGCCGGGCTGGGCCCATTTCGCAATTAAAAGCTGAGCTGAATTATAGTAGTCAATCGTCTACGGCCACGAGTAAAAGCTGAATTATAGCAGTAAATTCATTCAAAAAGAACCAAAAATGTCGGGATGGGCCCCGGGAAGGTTATAGGCTAGGTGGCGAGGCCGGTCGAGGCCACCTCGGCCGGGCTGGGCCAATTTCGCAATTAAAAGCTGAGCTGAATTATAGTCAATCTTCTACCGCCTCAAAGGAGAGCATTAGCCACGGATCATGTCTCACTCGGCAAACACCACATAATCCGCCAATAAAGAAACATATGTCTGCCACGCACATATTTTTTTCCGCTGATGCATATCAAGAAACCAGATGACACCGGTGATCGGGCAGATATACAAATGAAAATGTGCAAAGCGTGATGATCTTCTTCCCGATCCGAATGGATAAGAAATCGCACACGTTATAATAAATCGCATGTATACACACATTGTTGTTACTAAGCAGTCGGGAGATACACAAATGGAAATAATGAATGCTCCGAATATTATCTGACCTCACCGGTCACAGTTCGTGGGGCAACGTGATCGAGTATATAAACCAAAATGTTTAACAGTCACAAAGTGGAGGAAATCCAGAACTCTTTTGGGGCTCAGGTCACTATTTTGGGAATGTCACTGGTAACATGTAACCCAGTGCTACCTGCCGCATGGTCAGGTTGGCGGCGACTAAACCGACACCGCTCACTGGATTTGCTGGTGGGGAGGATGACAGTGACACCTGCCCAGAGCCTCCGCTGGGTATGTGAGTTGCCCCCTGTAAACCTCATGTGGGGGGCCCTTTCTATTGGTGGGCAAATAATATGGTTCCAGATCTTCAGTCGAAGAATCGATTTATACTTTGGTTCCGGAGGGATTAGCGAAGTATTAGAATGACCTGTCTGTCTGTCTGTCTGTGTATCTGTCTTTCTTCCTTCCGCAAGATGGAGGAAATGACGTAAAATCGAGTAAATGATTCAAAGTAAATTTCATTTGATTTTCTCTGAGGTCGTTGGAAAGCTTTTTAACAAGTAATAAAAAACGGAAAAGGATGTAGGGATGTTACTGGAAAAAGTATGGAAACAAGAAGAGATTAAAACTGTGAGCAGTGATGCCCCGGGGACCAAAACGCCCCATTCTGATTGGCCAACTGTGCAACAACGTCCTTGACAACGGCAGCCCGGACCCAATTATGCAAAGTTTGAACTGAATTGATCCGAAAAATGGAGGAGGTGCATTCTGGAGGTTTTTCATGAAATCCTATTATGGCCGCAATGCCACATGACTTATGACGTCATCCAGACGATATACATAAAGTCAATTGGCATACTAAAAGTGGTCCAACTTTCAACTCGATCGATCAAAAAATTCAAGGCGGAGATGCATTTTAAAGGCTTTCATGAAATCCAATTTTGCTGCCTGGTCACGTGACCTATGACGTCAACCTTTTTGATCAAATTTTTCTTTTTCATTGCCAGACCATGTGACCGATCAATTTCTTTTTTGATATTCAAGTTCTTATTGATGAATCGATGCCACAAAAAATGTTTTGTGTCAATCGGATAGGATTTTTTTTTTTTACCTCAACGGAGCTGCAAAACCTTCACCAATGACGTCATACAACTTTTTTGCACCATGGGTAGTCCATCATGACAAGAATCAAATCGATGGCATTTGCGGTTTCGGAGAAGAATATTTTTAAATTTTTCGCTTAAGTCCAAGCTAGTTGCCATGGTGATTGAAAAATCAAAATTCGGAAAAAAGATGACATCAATTCCCATTGGCCCCAACATTCCTGGAAAGTTTCAACTTGATCGTTGATCGGAGCAACAGTGCCGACGCTACAGCTTCCACAAAATTTGGCGGAAAGAATAATAATAAGTCCAATAACAAAAGGAGACCAAGTCTCTTATAGACAAAAGGAGCCCAAGTCTCTTATAAACAAAAGGAGACCTTATAGACAAAAGGAGACCAAGTCCCTTATAGACAAAAGGAGCCCAAGTCTGTTATAGACAAAAGGAGACCAAGTCTCTAATAGACAAAAGGAGACCAAGTCTCTTATAGACAAAAGCAGACCAAGTCTCTTATAGACAAAAGGAGACCAAGTCTCTTATAGACAAAAGGAGACCAAGTCTCTTGAAGACAAAAGGAGACCAAGTCTCTTCTAGACAAAAGGAGACCAACTCTTATAGACAAAAGGAGCCCAAGTCTCTTAGAGACTCAGTCCCCTAATGATCGATTCTACTTGGGGGGGAGGGGGTGGGGGGAGGAGGGAATCAATGCAAACAAGCGTTACGCCTAGGTCCCCCGTCGGTGAAGTGATGTGAGTTGACAAAGTGGAAGACGCAAGGCGGCCATCTTGGATTTTGACGTGGCGCCCCCTTTTTCAATAGCGTTCTCCCTTATGCGTAGATACACCCACACGCCAGATCAGAAGTTAGTAGTTCGTTTATTTTTCAAGATATTCCGCTCACAAGGTTTAGAAATACATGGCATCAGACATACATGGCGGCGGCCATCTTGGATTTTGACGTGGGTTGCACCCGCACACCAAATTCGAATTTGGTCCTTCGCTTATGCACGCACGCCTGCACGCATGCACGGACGGACACACGGACGGAGGGGAAAACCATAGTCCCCCTTTCGCTCCGCGGTGCGACGGGGGACAATCAATCAACACAGAAGGAGCACAACAACAAAACAACAACAACTCTGCCACGAAAGGTCCGGTTTTCGTGTGTTTCACTGTATTTTTCATGCTCTTTGAGATTTACAGATAGATATGCCATGTGGTTGTGAAGTGCAACATGATGTCTTTGATTAAACCCATCAGTGAAGTGATTGGCAGCCGGTAGATATGCATGGCTAGTGTTATTGGAAACGTCTGTTTCACAACTGAACTTTCAAGATGATGTAGCTGATGTGGGAGGCCCCTCTTTGTGGGTGGCCACCAGCGGCTGCGGGCTCCGCGGGCGCCTAAGAGGCTCTGCACCTGCCAGGACCAAAACCAACACCTGGCAAAGGGTGGATGAGCTCCCGTAGGGAGCCAATGGCCATTCAGTAAGGAGATGGTGTACCCCTAAAAAAACACCCATCCGGTTTGGACCGGTTCAAGTCAAACCAAAGACTTTAAAAATGGTACATGCTGCTTCCTCACTTGAAAAGGATAGAGCTTGGACAATCCCCTTCAGTTGGCATCCATGGAGAGGAGAATCCTCCTGTGGAAATGCCCCACTGAGTATGGTGAGAAAAGCGGCACCATTATTATGACGTCGTTGGTACCCCGAGTATTCCGCAAAGTGACGGTAGTGACGGCACTTCCCCCAAGCTCAGTGGCTTTGTTAAGTGTTTGTCTCGTGTGCGTGGGCGTGTTTGTAAGCTCTACTACGAGCCTTAGCTCATGTGTTTAAAAAAAAAAAGTTGCCCTGATGAGCCCCAACAAGGGCAAAACCAGGTCGACAATTTCGCTTTTCATCTGCTAAGTGACAGCTTTTGTCTTCATGAACTGCTCGATGCCCTTCTGGGTTTGCAGTCGTGACTTTATCGTGATAACATCATCATGGCGTTGGACTAATTTCGGAGGATGCAGGATTTGTGTGTGTGCGTGTGTGTGTGTGTGTGTGTGTGTGTGTGTGTGTGTGTGTGTGTGTGTGTATATATATATATGTGTGTATATATGTATGTATATATATACACACACACACACACACACTATACACACACACACACACACACACGTATACACGTATGTATATATATTTTTTGTATATAGAATCGAGGCTCGTGTAAGGCCTAACACATTGAACGTGAAAACGTGCAATGAAAGGAGTAGGAGAAGATGGGGAGAGAGGGAAGCACAACAACAGAAGAGAACAAGGACGTTGGTAGATCTGTGGAAGGGGGAGGGCTGGGGGAGGAGGGAGGGGTACACGGTATAAAGCAAAGGAACACTTTTAGGAATTTCAGGAAAGAAGTTGGGGGTTGAAAGAGGTGGATTTGGGTTGTTTCAATGGGCGTAGAAAATATCAAGGTTTTGGATGGGGGGAGATAAGAGATGGTGGTGAACAGCTGTTTTAAAGACGTGGAGGGAGTAGAGGGATTGAAGAGAGTGTGGGAGTTTGTTCCAGAAGCGGGAGAAAACAGGAATGAAAGGGTGAAGGTGAGCAGAGAGTCTTGATCTTG
Organism: Myxine glutinosa; assembly: GCF_964187855.1. Lineage (NCBI taxonomy): Eukaryota > Metazoa > Chordata > Myxini > Myxiniformes > Myxinidae > Myxine > Myxine glutinosa. Next base: position 100,317,414 of record NC_136273.1, read on the forward strand.
GCAGTTTAACCATAAGAGAGTTCGTGGCAGATCTTGTGCATCCTGCAGGAATATTTGGGGGGCAGAGCACAGACAGAGCTGGGGGAGCAAGGCCGGAGAGGAGTCGGTAGAAGACAGAAAGACCACCAACCTGCCTGCGGTGAGAGAGAGAGGCCCTCAGAACCAGCTTCATGGCGGGAAATTCCAATGATTCTGAATGGTTTGGTTTCAACAGCGTGAAGCCGAGCTAGGTGTGAGGCAGGAGCACCGGCCCAGAGGAGAAAGCAGTACTCCATTGAGCTGCGGATGAAAGCCTTGTATGTGGTGAGGAGCTCAGGTGTGCCAAGGAAGGACTTCGCACGACGGAGGATGCCCAGTCGGCGACTGGCTTTGGAGGCCAGCTTGGAAATGTGGTTTTCCCAGGAAAGATCATGGCAGATAGTGAGACCCAAAAGCTTGAGTGACAGAACTTCTTCATATCAAGAGGATTGTTCAGAAAGTTGGTGGGAGGGTTGTCCAGACGGTCTTTTCAGATAGACAAATGAGATTGTGAGATTTGTCAGGATTGAAAGACATGTTCCACTTGTTTGACCAGTTTGTGATTTTGTCCAGGTCTGCAGACAGTGAAGAGGCTGCAGCCTGTCGATCTGAGGGTTGGGATATGGAGCGGCAGAGAGTGGAATCATCAGCAAAGAGATAGAGAGGATTTTCCAGAGAGTTAGAGAGATCATTGATGAAGACCAGAAAAAGCACTGGGCCCAGAACACTGCCTTGGGGAACTCCAGCCTGAACAGGAAGGGGAGAAGAGTATTCCATTCAGGGCCACACGTTGGCTTCGACCAGAGAGGAAGTCTGCAAGCCAAGCGTGGAGGTTCCCATGGATACCATCGGAGGAGAGTTTGGTGAGCAGAGCGGGGTGCCAGACCGTATCGAAGGCACGAGTTGCGATTAAAGCAGAGAGCAGGGCTTTAAGTTGTGATTCAAATGCACAAACAGAACTTCCTACCAACTATAATTGATGATTACTTTGAAAAATAATGTCTGGAACCTGGGTCTTAAGGTGTGCGTTTTGATTAATTTGAGGAAGGCACTGAGTCTCAGGTAGACATGGGAAAACAACGCAACGTCCGTCCGATTCAAGTTTGAGCCACCAAACCAACTTTGCAAACACTTGTTTTCTTTTGCTCGGTTGAAGGGTTAAAATCCAAAACATTAGCCTCTCCTTGCTTCACACAGTATTTGTACCTCATTCAATATCTTACTGATTTCATCCATCATTCTACCTGTCCGCCAACGCAGATCAACACGAGCCTTCACCAGCAACACTCGTTCATCATTGTACAAATTCATACAGCCAGAGGCCTATTTGTAGTGCACAGAAAAACAAACCAAAAACAAAAAAAAGGTTGTTCTCAAGCATGGAAAATATACAATAAAAACCTAATCCCATTTTATGATTCAGAAGAGACAAAGGTTGTTGTGGCTTTTAATAAATAAAGGTAAATAGAGCAGAAATGAAAGTAATTCGCGAACATTCCGGTAAAGGCAAGAGAGAAAGAACAAGTGCTCCTTACAACCCAGACCTGCATTACCTTTGTTCCTAAGGTATATCTTTCTGGAAGTCAATTTGGTTTTTGTGAGGGAATAATAATGTCCCATCACATAAAACTTTCCACTTCAAGTCGTCCAAGCAGGCCAAAGTCTTTGGAGTCATGTTCAACGGTGAACACGAAGCTTGGATTTGCAAAACACAAGGTCATACAAGATGAATGAAAAGAGGCGAAGAATATGTGCTGAAAGCTGTAGCTGCACAACCCACAACAAAAAGGCTGATAAATGAAAATCAAAACAGACAAAAAGATTTGGGCCATCTTGAACCCCAGGAAACAAGGTAGGAGTTGTTCTGACCGTCATGGTTGCGCTTGGTATTGTTTTCTTCAAGGATATTGGTCTTTCTGCTTTGCCCTCATCGGTAGGCCATGCTCAAGTGGGTGTTCATAGTAAAATGTGAAAAGTTATCAATTCATGTCTCAAACAGGACTAAAAGCAGTTTCAATTTCACCATGAACTCCCGTGCACACATGGCCGGGATCATTTGAAAATGCATTTGAGAATGTTATGTTGCAGCCTTATGCTCAAATCGTTTAAATTAATTTTTTCCTAATCAATCTGCACTCAATACCCCATAATGACAAAGAGAAAACAGGATTTTAGAAACTTTTGCAAATTTATTAAAAGGAAAAAACTGAAATATCACATTGACATAAGTATTCATACCTTCTGCTATGACACTTGAAATTGAACTCAGGTGCCTCCCATTTCTCTTGATCATCTTTGAGATGTTTTTACACCTTGATTGGAGTCCACCTGTGGTAAATCCAATTGATTGCACATGATTTGGAAAGACACACACCTGTCTATATAAGGTCTCACAGCTGACAATGCATATCAGAGCAAAAACCAAGCCATGAGGTCGAAGGAACTGCCTGCAGAGCTCAGAGACAGGATTGTGTCGAGGCACAGATCTGGGGAAGCCTACAAAAAAATCGCTGCTGCATTGAAGGTTCCCAAGAGCACAGTGGCCTCCATGATTCTTAAATGGAAGAAGTTTGGAACAACCAGGACTCTTCCTAGAGCTGGCCGCCCGGCCAAACTGAGCAATCGGGGGAGAAGGGCCTTGGTAAGAGAGGTGACCAAGAACCCGATGGTCACTCTGGCTGAACTCCAGAGATCCTGTGTGGAAATGGGAGAAACCTCCAGAAGGACGACCATCACTGCAACACTCCACCGATCTGGGCTTTATGGCAGAGTGGCCAGACGGAAGCCTCTCCTCAGTGAAAGACACATAAAAGCCCACTTAGAGTTTGCAAAAAGCACCTAAAGGATTCTCAGACTGTAAGAAACAAGATTCTGTGGTCTGATGAAACCAAGATTTAACTGTTTTGCCTCAATTCTAAGCGTCATGTCTGGAGAAAACCAGGCACCGCCCATCACCTGCCCAATACCATCCCAACGGTGAAGCATGGTGGTGGCAGCATCATGCTGTGGGGGTGTTTTTCAGCAGCAGGGACTGGGGGACTGGTCAGGGTTGAGGGAACAATGAACGGAGCAAAGTAGAGATGTCCAAATGAAAACCTGAAACAGAGCGCTCAGGACCTCAGACTGGGCCGAAGGTTCACCTTCCAACAGGACAATGACCCGAAGCACACAACCAAGACAACGCAGGAGTGGCTTAGGGACAACTCTGTGAAGGTCCTTGAGTGGCCCAGCCAGACCCCTGACTTGAACCTAATCGAACATTTCTGGAGAGACCTGAAAATGGCTGTCCACCGACGGTCCCCATCCAACCTGACAGAGCTTGAGAGGATCTGCAGAGAAGAATGGCAGAAAATCCCCAAATCCAGGTGTGCAAAGCTTGTTGCGTCATACCCAAGAAGACTCGAGGCTGTAATCGCTGCCAAAGGTGCTTCAACTAAGTACTGAGTTAAGGGTCTGAATACTTATGTAAATGTGATATTTCAGTATTTTCTTTTTAATAAATTAGCAAAACTTTCTAAAATCCTGTTTTCTCTTTGTCGTTATGGGGTATTGAGTGTAGATTGATGAGGGAAAAATGAATTTAAACGATTTCAGCATGAGGCTGCAACATAACAAAATGTGAAAAAAGTGAAGGGGTCTGAATACTTTCTGAATGCACTGTATACCAATCAGAGCTGAGGCTGAGGTAGTCCCCCAGTACACCCATTGGGGGCCGATTTTTTTTTTTTGTAATACCTTGAACAAACTTTAGTCACAACATAACCAATATCATTTGTGCCAAATTTAGTCGCAATCCCATCAGTGGTTTCGGAGAAGAGGTTTCAAGTGTTTACGGATGGATGGACGATGCACATTCGCAAAAGGTGAGCGAAAAACGTCTCAGGTTTATCTACTATAAAAGAATGAGTTGTGTGTGGGAGGCATACCTTTTGTCAATGAATTACCTTTTAACCCTTTAGACTGCTGAGACCCCTTTGACCTTGGAAACCCGAAAAGACCAAGGTCCATGAGACTCCAAAGACCCCCAAAATACCCTTACATCGCAAAAATAACCAGAGGACCCAAAAGACCCTGAAACCCCAAAAAATAAAAAATAAAAATAGCCCAAGGACCCAAAAGTCCCTGAACACCCAAAAGACAAAAGACTACAAAGACCCAGAGGACATAAAAGACCCAGATGACCTAAAAGACTGCGAAAATCCAAAAGATGATGAAGACCCATAAGACTCCAATGACCCATAAGACTCCAAGGACCCAAAGAACCCAAAAGACCCCTATGATCCCAAGGACCCAAAATACCCCTATGATCCCAAGGACCCAAAATACCCCATCGACCCTGAATACCCAGACGAACCAAAGAACCCAAAATGCCCTGAGGACCCAAAAGACCCCATAGACCCAGGGGAGCTAAAAAATACCCTGAGGGCCCAAAAGACCCAGTGGACCCTATAAATGGATGAGGTGTGTGTGTGGTGTATGTGGTGTTTTATTATTATTATTATTTTCTTTTTCTTTTTTGTAGAGTTATAACCCTAAACCTAACCCTTTGTCATTTAAACACATGTGATAAGGTTTTGATCCGCATTAAATAATTACTCTTCTGCGATTGGCGACTACCTTTGAATGGATGATCATTGCACGATTAGCGATTCTACGCATGTCTAACTCTTGAACGCCTTTCGTAAATTCAACCCATAGTCACATGGGTCGACTGAGACTTCACTCACGGCTCCACGGACCATATTTGTAGTTTATATAACACAAGCAACACCCGAAGGAAGCAGCCAGGGGGTTATGTTATTATCCTTATTCAAACGTATAAATCAAAATAACTCTTGCTGTGTAATTGAAAACACATAACTGCACGGGAAAATGTAGGGACAGGAATACTGTACTGTAAAGGGTAGAGACATGTAATACCCTCTTCCACCTGGAGGCGGCGCTACACGATACACATTTACAGTGCCTTCAGAAAGTAGTCACATCCCTCAACTTTTTCACATTTTGTGTTACAGCCTGAAATTTCACTGAGATTTTTTTTGTCACTGATCTACACATAATACCCCATAATGTCAATGGAATTTTTTTTTTAAGAATATAATTTACATATTAATCTAAATTCTACATTTAAAATCTAAAATCTACAATCTACATTTAGAATCTAAAATACAGCAAATCTAATTTACATAAATAATCAACCCCCTGAGTCAATACTTCATAGAAGCGCCTTTGACGATTGCAGCTTCAAGTCTTCTTGGGCATGTCTGTATCAGCTTTGCCTTTGCACATCTGGATTTGGGGAGTTTCTCCCATTTTTCATTGCAGATTTCCTCAAGCTCTGCCAAGTTGGATGGGGAGTGTCGGTGAACAGCAACCTTCAAATCTTTCCACAGATTCTCAATGGGATTCAAGTTTGCGCTTTGGCTGGGCCACTCAAGGACTTTTATATTCTTGTTCTGAAGCCATTCCAGTGTTGCTTTGGCTGTTTGCTTGGGGTCATTGTCCTGTTGGAACATAAATCTTCACCGCAGTCTTAGGTCTTTTGAACTCTGAAGCAGGTTCTCCTCAAGGATTTGCCTGTATTTGGGTCCATTCATTGTTCCCTCTATCCTTACAAGTCTCCCAGTCCATGCTGCTGAAAAGCATCCCCATAGCATGATGCTGCCACCACCATACTTCACGGTACGGATGGTGTTAGATGGGTGATGAGATGTGCTCGATTTCCGCCAAATGTAGAGCTTTTCATTCAGGTCAAAATAATTCAATTTTCATCTCAACAGACCACATAGTCTTCTGCTTCATGCTCTGAATCTTTCATAAACCTTTCTCAAGCACAAGCCATGCTGTCATGTGCCTTTTTCTCAGGAGTGGCTTCCGTCTGGCCATTCTCCCAAAAAGCATAGATTTCTGAAGTGCTGCAGAGACTGGTGTCCTTCCAACAGGTTCTCCCATTTCAGCCAAGGACCTCTATAGTTGTCAGAGCTGTCATTGGCTTCTGGGTCACCTCCCTGACCAAGGTCCTTCTTTCCTGGTTGCTCAGTTTGGTCGGGCGGCCAGCTCGAGGAAGAGTCTCGGTCGTTCCATATTATTTCCATTTCCTAATGATGGAGCTCACTTTACTCTTCGGAACTTTAAACACTCTAGAAATTGTTTTATACCCTTCCCCATATCTTTGCCTCCTCACAATTCTATCTCGGAGTTCTACGGACAGTTCCTTGGACTCCAAGGTAGAGTTTCTGCTTGACATGCACTGTCAACTGTGGGACCTTATATAGAAAGGTGTGTTTCCTTCAAAATCATGTCCAATCAATTGAATTTGCCACAGGTGGACTCCAATCAAGTTGTGGAGACATCTCAAGGATGATCAAAGGAAATGTGGATGCACCTTAGCTCAATTTGGAGTGTAGTAGCAAAGGGGTTTAATTTAAATGCTCAAATAGTGGTTCTTAAGACATTCTCATGAAATTAAAATTCTCAAGACATTTCAGCTTTTTATTTTTAATTATTTTATAAGAATTACTCTTAAGAAATCCCACTTGACATTATGAGGTATTATGTGTTGATCAGTGACAAAAATGTCACTTCAATCTATTTTAAATTCGGGCTCTAACACAACAAAATGTGAAAAGGTCAAGGGGTGGGGTATGAATACTTTCTGAAGGCCATGTACATCGACAATTTGCCTCCTATCACCTCCTCTACACCTTCCCCAAGACCACGGGTCTGTCCGCGACGGCAGTGCTATTTCTCTTTTCTTTGACCCTCTTCCACTCCTCTGTACACCTCTCTGTACACCTCTCTGTACACCTCTCTGCCATGTTACTCTGTCTCTCTGAGCTCTCTTCACAATTGCCAAAAAGCATTCCCAAAGCCCATCTGACAGCCAAGTCAATAACGGCCCTGACATACCGGTGCTTTTAACGGCTCCGAGCGAAGTGAAAACCCACCAAGAACACTATTGCTGTCATCGGCAGTGTTAGCAGAGTAAAAAACAGTCAACGTTATCGGCCTTTCCTTTGTGTTATGTGTGTGCTAACGGCACCGAATCCATGCATATTGAGAACCCTTTTTATCCAGGCCATAAATTTACCTTAAATGTGGAACTTTCAAGTGTTTAGATTCTAAAAACTAAAAACACTTTTATATGCATTATAAAAAGCTCATGTAACAGCATAAATAACATTATGGACGAGGACGTGGGGGGATAACAGCAGTAGGGATGGAGGGAGGAGGAGAGAGTGAAAGAGGGATGGGGGGAATGAAAGAGGGAGGATGAGAGAGTGAAAGAGGGATGGAGGGAATGAAAGAGGGAGGATGAGAAAGTGAAAGAGGGATGGAGGGAATGAAAGAGGGAGGATGAGAGAGTGAAAGAGGGATGGAGGGAATGAAAGAGGGAGGATGAGAGAGTGAAAGAGGGATGGAGGGAATGAAAGAGGGAGGATGAGAGAGTGAAAGAGGGATGGGGGGAATGAAAGAGGGAGGATGAGAGAGTGAAAGAGGGATGGGGGGAATGAAAGAGGGAGGATGAGAGAGTGAAAGAGGGATGGAGGGAATGAAAGAGGGAGGATGAGAAAGTGAAAGAGGGATGGAGGGAATGAAAGAGGGAGGATGAGAGAGTGAAAGAGGGATGGAGGGAATGAAAGAGGGAGGATGAGAGAGTGAAAGAGGGATGGAGGGAATGAAAGAGGGAGGATGAGAGAGTGAAAGAGGGATGGGGGGAATGAAAGAGGGAGGATGAGAGAGTGAAAGAGGGATGGGGGGAATGAAAGAGGGAGGATGAGAAAGTGAAAGAGGGATGGAGGGAATGAAAGAGGGAGGATGAGAGAGTGAAAGAGGGATGGAGGGAATGAAAGAGGGAGGATGAGAGAGTGAAAGAGGTATGGGGGGAATGAAAGAGGGAGGAGGAGACAGTGAAAGAGGGATGGGGGGAATGAAAGAGGGAGGATGAGACAGTGAAAGAGGGATGGGGGGAATGAAAGAGGGAGGATGAGAGAGTGAAAGAGGGATGGAGGGAATGAAAGAGGGAGGATGAGACAGTGAAAGAGGTATGGGGGGAATGAAAGAGGGAGGATGAGAGAGTGAAAGAGGGAGGGAGAGAATGAAGGTGAAGAAGAGGAAAAGAAAGAAAGAGCGAGACTGACTTTTATTGCAAAAAATGTCCAAAAAGGACTTACAAACAGTGTAAAGTACACTTGATAAAAAGAAAGCCAACTGTTACAACCTGCCATTTTAGGAGAAATTGCACAGTAAAATCTACCGTATACAGTAAAACACAATGTCAGTTTGTGTGTTTGTGCAGACGTCTGTCCCCCTTCCAAAGGTAGATTTTTAAAGACCAATCTTTTAACACGAATGTGCGTTCACTCCGGTCTATTTTTGAGGATAAAACAAACAGGAAAAACACTTTCCATAAAAGAGTAATTATGTCTCTTTTATTGGAACTGTAGAGTGTAGATGGTGGCTTGCAAAACGAGCCTCAAGGGTGGTGTACAGAAGCGTTTTTTAAAATAACAATAAATACTAGGTGCAGGGAGATGAAATTTGCTGCACATGATGTGCAACATGCGAAGAGTAAAACAGGTGTTCATTTACATCGACACCTCTGTAAGGGGGCCAATAATAACGTCATTTACATCGACACCTCTGTATGAGGTCTAATAAACAGGTCAATGAGAACTAGACCTCGGTAGTTTTTGGTAGTAATATTCCCAGTGATGGTTGTGTGTGTGTGTCTGAAAATCCTAGAATTAAACCATGAATTGACCAATTTCCAGATTTTGGGAAAATTTGCTGTGCTGGGGATGCTCAGGGTTAGATAATGGGCACAAAAAAACCACCGCCCCTGCGAAGGACTGAGACGACTTACGATGTTCGCATGGCACAGTGCAAGTGGTTTACTGACCCTAGAGGGAGAAGGGTCGGAGATTGCTAGTCACAGCACAAAATATATTTATGCCACCTCTGCCAACACCCTCCCCTATGCTGCTCTCTGAGGGAATGGATGGTTCTCCAAAAACTAAAACTGACCAAAACTGCTGTTAGATTTGATAGGTCAATGGGACCAAAAATGAAAATTGGGAAACTGAAAACAAAGGGAAGGTGTGCAAACAACATATTAAACAAAAGAAAGAGGAGTTAAGCGATTGCATCCAACATAATCATGGAACAAAGTCCAACATCGAACAAGCATGGAATATTCAACATAATCAGAAAAAGAACACTTACAAGGTACAGGTGTGGACATAGAAGGAAAAAGTACTCTTAAACATTCTAGGTATAAGGTTTTCATTTGTTAGCAGAAAGAGAAAGAGACTGGTGGAATTTCACAGTTTCAAAATTGAGAGAACCAGATAATTGAAGATTGGGGGGAGGAGGTCTCTTTCTAAAACTCCTGTCAACTCTCCAATCTACTTTGAAAGCCCCACAATTACACCATGCGATTCAATAAACCTACTAGGTATTACCATAACATCACATTTATCCTGAAATCCACACATTACACAAATAGCCAAGTCTGCCTCAAATAAACCAGGAGTCCTGTTCAGATGTCGAAGATTCTTCTCCTGTCAACAGTTGCTTCAACTCTATAAAGGATTAATTCGCCCTTGTACGGAGTACTGCTCTCGTATCTGGGGAGGTTCTAGTTCCACATACTTACTGGACAGAATTGAATCCAAATTAATCCGACTTGACAACTCTCCCAATCTGACCTCGAAACTCGACCCGCTTGAATTCTGCCCCAAAGTTGGTTCTTTTTCTCTTTTCTACAGATATTACTTCGGTTTTTGCTCCCAAGAACTTCCTGCTTGTGCGCCTCCGCCCATTAACGAGACCACAGAATACTCGACAAGCCACTACATCTCATGATCATTGTGTGGCCATTAGGAACTCAAGGGTGGGCCGTTATGATGTTTGTTTCTTCCCCTGCACTGCCAAACTCTGGAACTCTTTACCTTTCCATGTTTTTCCAAACACTTACGGCCTTCCCCTTTTCAAAAAGAAGATTTTTTTACTTCCTCCAAAACTCAGACTATTCTCTCTTTCTTCACTTTTATATCAATGCAGCTCTTTTATTTAAGGCTTGGCCTCAATAAGCACTCAGTCCATAAATGGGGCCTTCAACGTAAAAAAAAAGAAAAAAAAAGTACGTAGGACCATAAAGGGAAGTGAGTGCAATTCAGGAGGTACGGGAAGATTCCTCATAGCTTGGGAAGTATTACGGTAAATACGAAGCACTGATTGAATCAACTTATCTATTTTGTGGCAAGGCGTAATTTAATAACATTCACTGAGGCATAAGCAGAGTAATTTAGCCGCCCATCACTTGTATTACTTTTGAGGTGGCACACATTAGTTATCCAGGTGTTGATAAATTGCTGGATGAAAATCAAATCATTATCAGGACCTTAAAAAAGTAGCAGTTTATTAAAAACCATGGACCGCTCATAAGTAGCAAGGTCACAGAGACAGATGAAGGCTTGCCAATCATTTATGAAGCTTTGATGAAGGTAAGGCAGTGGAGATAAATCATCTCTGGTTACATTCATCAGGAATAACTTCTGAGTATAGTCCATTTTTCCAGCTTGATACAGGAGGTGCCGATAGCTGGTAAGGTGTCTCCAACCGCCAGTCGGGGCTCAAAAAATAAAACGACCAAGAAACGTCAAGTCATTTGTGGATGGAAGACCATGATGCGGCACTTGAGGATAATAAGTCCTTTGCGACCCTCGGACATCAGTACATTCAGCTTTTCTGGTCGCAGCAAATATTTTCCAGACCAGAAAAAACGAAGAACACACTTTTGTATTTTTCCCAACCATTACAGTGGGTTGCTGCAAAGCAATGATCTTGTGCCATAATATGGAGGTAACGAGGTTGTTTATTAGTCTCTTACCGCTTTCACCAGAGGGGACTATAGGTTTGCTCTCCGTCTGTCTGTCTGTCTGTCCCACCTGTGGTTTCTCGACGTGTTTTCCTTACGCTTCAACATATTCAACTGAAACTTGGTACATGGCTTTATTATGATAAGTTACATAACACGTTCGAGTTTGACGGCATTTCATTAATTATTTTTTTAATTTGTAATGGCTTTACTATGTAAAATATTGGGACCGGTAGGGGACATGTATTGTAAAGCAATTCTCCCTCTTGTTGGCAATGCTCTGCCTCGATCATACAGTTGGCAGAGTAGACCTTTCCATTTCAACAAAATTTGTTCAATACATTTCGGCAAGCCTTCCTAGTTGTCCGTCACCATTAAATTACCAGGATCAAGGAGAACCTACAAGTAATATTTGTGGGAAGAGAAGGGGAAGAGGGGATAAGAGGGATAGGTAGAATATGTAGTGATAGGTAGAACGTTTAAGCCACAGCACATCTGATTTAGTCTGGTTAACTTTAGCTGATGAAGCTTCACCAGAGGTGTAAAGAATGCATCATATCAGCAGCACACCTGAATGGTTGATACAGACACATATATGATCAGCATAAGCAACACTCTTTATAGGGTGGGTTAACCCTCTTAAGGTAAAGCCAGACAAATAATTGCAAAAGGTATTCAGGAGGGTTTCAATAGATAACGTGTATAAAGCACCTGAACATCAACATTCCTGCCTTACTCCTTTCAACACAAAACGGTGGCACAAGTTCATTATTGACTTTAAGGAGTCTAGATACGTCAGGCTAACATAAATGTATGCATGATACAAAGAAGGGAACAAAAGCATAATGCAGCAAAACTTTAAGCAGATAGGTGTGAGAGACTTAATCAAAAGCCTTCTCCTAGTCCAAAAACCCAAGGCCTTACACTAGTATGGTAAATCTCAATACATCTATGACATCACGAATAACAGGAATTTTATCATGGATGTTGCATCAATAGATTTGATAGATTTGTAAAATGCCTTTTAACATGGGTTAAAGACACAAGGCAATCACTTTGGAGAAAATCTTGTGATCGGTACACAGAAATGACATCGGCCGCCAAGGCCAACCGAGCAAGGGATCGCCTTTCTTTGGGACAGGGTCAGGACTGCTCTCCTAATAGGTCAACAGGAGTTCGTCCTGCTCTCGGCTATCTTGTAAAACAAAAAGCAATTCAGGTTCAATTAAGTCCCGAAACAGTTCAAATAACTCTGTTCGCAGTCTATCAAGGCCAAGTGATTCACCTTTGCCAAGACTCTTAAGTGTGTGAGTTCACAGAGTGTGAGTGATTTCTCCAGGTTAAACCTTTGCTCTGGAGTTAAGGTACAAATACCATCAAGAAAACGAGACGCAATAATTCAAATCGACTTCCGTTGCTTGTAAAGCTTGGAGAAAATAAAGGATGCGCGACCGCAGGGTTGTCCAGGCATTCCAGAGGAGTAATTTGGGGGTGGTGGACGTAGACTAGAAATCAAGAAAAAAACGGGTTGGCCCATCTTACTAAGGAATGTGTGATGAAAACAATATTATTGGCACTCCTTGTGTTTGGTTATCGACTATATCAGAAAGAAAGGCCTTCTTCTCCCCACAGTCTGAGCTTTTATTGGGGGTCAAAGTGGGTTTATTTATTTGTTTGGATATGCAGGATTTATTTTTCCAACTTCCTGGCTCTACGTTATTCTTGTGCCATGTGAAAGCAATATTGCGTGACAGAAAGCCCGACTCGGACCTTTGCGTCCCACTGCAGCCGCTGATATATAAATTGGGGTTTGCAATTAAGAAAGCAGGACCCCACACTTCCAAAACCAACCCTAAAAGAGGTGTTATCTAAAACAACGAAATCAAGTTTCCAAAACAAATGTAAACTTGAGCTCACAGTAATCAGGTGGTGGTCTGAGAATCCAGAAGGAGAAATCCCTGCAATTTATTGATGAAAAGTGAGATCACATGGAGCAGTTTGAGCCAAGCTAAGTACACGTGATTACGGTCGATCCTACACAAGCTAAATTGATGAATGCTAGGGTTTTGTAAGCACCAGAGATCATGGAGACACAAGTTCCATACCAAGTTATCTAACAGTCTGGCAGACCCACGATGAGGTTCTGCACCATTCTGTTCCTGATTCGGCTGCACAGTGCAGTTCAAATCAACCCTTCCTCATCCCTCCCCCATTATGATGCACCTGTGTGGATCAATTTGCTTGATTATAAGGTCCGAATATTGATGTCGACAAATTCCCGGGAGGCAAAGTGACCAGGAATAATGTTTCGAAAAGCAACTCGAGCGGGCAGACATGGGGGCTCAGCAGCTTTTTTGGCTCAGCAGGAAAATATCTCAGCTTTTTGTGCATCGCAAGGTTAACAAGTTGAAGCTTCCGGGACTGGCTCCTGCCAGCATTAATGTTGAGGCTCCCAAAATAATCATGATGAGTGAGGACAGCAAAGGTAAACGCATCATGCTTTTAATTCATCAACCATAAAGTGTACTTTTTTGGAGTTCAGTAAAGTTATAGTCACTAGGCCAGCAGATAATGTTCCTTGCCGCATCAGTAAAAGCATTCAGGTGAGAAAAAATAATTTTAACATCACTATGTATTTCCCTATGTATTTCCCTTCCGGTCCCTCCAGCGACGGGGCTTGCTTCGATCTCTCCACGGCATCAAAGTTTGAGTGTTTTCCCGTTCGTTTCTTTGTCAAATTTCCGCTGCGTATTTTGTTGTGTATGTGTTATTGTGTGTTTCTATTTGGTTTTGGTTTTGTAGTTGTTGCAAATTTGTGTGTAATTAGTCGTTTCTTTGTTCGCGCCTCGTGCGCCTAGTGCGGCCTGGTGTCTCGTGCGGCCTCCTCGTCTCGACTTGTGCCCCGCCCCCTATATCCCGTTTTTCTTTCACCTCTGCTCCTGCTTTCTCAAATCCACGTTCTCACTTAGAGACTTTTCCCAGATTGTTTTTCATGGTTTTGTTTAAATATTTATTTAAATATGTTTAAACCGCAGCCGTGATGCTGACGCCGCCCCCCCCCCCCCTCACCCCCCAGAATTTCCATGTTTTAAACGTTTCCCAGTGTGTACCCTGGATAAGAATAGGTACGCCGTATCCCTGCATGTCGTAAGAGGCGACTAAGAGGGCTGGCGTCAGGAAGAGCATCCGGCCATAAAAACATTGCCTCAAAAAGCGAACCATGACAATTACAACTACATATGGGCAGCGTACAGCCCGAAGTGGAGATCGGTTTCTGATGTTTGGGACATGGAATGTAGGGACAAATATATATATATATTTTTTCCTATACTGAATCGAGGCTCGTGAAAGAGCTGACAACCGCGAGGGAAAGACAGCACATGGGGACCACGAGGGAAAGACAGCACAGGGGGACCACGAGGGAAAGACAGCACATGGGGACCATGAGGGAAAGACAGCACAGGGGGACCACGAGGGAAAGACAGTACAGGGGGACCACGAGGGAAAGACAGCACAGGGGGACCGCGAGGGAAAGACAGCACATGGGGACCGCGAGGGAAAGACAGCACATGGGGACCGCGAGGGAAAGACAGCACATGGGGACCACGAGGGAAAGACAGCACATGGGGACCGCGAGGGAAAGACAGCACATGGGGACCGTGAGGGAAAGACAGCACATGGGGACCGCGAGGGAAAGACAGCACAGGGGGACCACGAGGGAAAGACAGCACAGGGGGACCGCGAGGGAAAGACAGCACAGGGGGACCGCGAGGGAAAGACAGCACAGCGGGACCACGAGGGAAAGACAGCACAGGGGGACCGCGAGGGAAAGACAGCACAGGGGGACCACGAGGGAAAGACAGCACATGGGGACCGTGAGGGAAAGACAGCACAGGGGGACCACGAGGGAAAGACAGCACATGGGGACCGTGAGGGAAAGACAGCACAGGGGGACCGCGAGGGAAAGACAGCACAGGGGGACCACGAGGGAAAGACAGCACATGGGGACCGTGAGGGAAAGACAGCACAGGGGGACCACGAGGGAAAGACAATACATGGGGACCACGAGGGAAAGACAGCACATGGGGACCGCGAGGGAAAGACAGCACATGGGGACCACGAGTGAAAGACAGCACTTGGGGACCGCGAGGGAAAGACAGCACATGGGGACCGCGAGGGAAAGACAGCACATGGGGACCACGAGGGAAAGACAGCACATGGGGACCACGAGGGAAAGACAGCACAGGGGGACCATGAGGGAAAGACAGTACATGGGGACGGCGAGGGAAAGACAGCACATGGGGCCGTGAGGGAAAGACAGCACATGGGGACCACGAGGGAAAGACAGCACATGGGGACCACGAGGGAAAGACAGCACAGGGGGACCACGAGGGAAACACAGTACAGGGGGACCACGAGGGAAAGACAGCACATGGGGACTGCCTGACAGGGAGATCAGGAGAAGTGGTGGAAGTATTGATCAGAAAAAGAGTGGACAAATGTTGTGTGCAAGAGATGAGATGGAAGGGAAGTGGTGTGAGAATGGTGAAGGGAAGGCAGGGACAGAAATACAAGTTTGTGTGGCAAGGGTGCTCGGAGGGCGTGAATGGTGTTGGTGTCCTGTTTTCTGAGGAGTTTGTAGACAGTGTGGTGAGTGTGACTAGAGTGAGTGATAGGTTGATGATGGTGAAAATGATGATTGGAAAGCTCTTGGTGAACGTCATCTCGGGATATGCTCCGCAGGTTGGTCGAAGCGATGAAGAGAAGGACAAGTTCTGGTGTGCGATAGAGAAGCTGATGGAAAACGTGAAAGATGAGGACGTTGTTGTGGTAGGAGGAGACCTAAATGGACATGTGGGAAGGAGTATGGATGGTTTTGACGGAGTTCATGGGGGTTACGGATATGGTGTGAGAAATGGAGAAGGTGAAAGGATTTTGGAGTTTGCTGATGGAGCTGATTTGTTGATTTGTAATACTCAGTTCCAGAAAGAGGATAATAAGCTTGTTACATACACGTCAGGTGGGTCGACGACAACCGTTGACTACCTGATGGTGCGTAGGCGAGATAGGGGGCACCTCCGGGACACAAAGGTGATCCTGGGGGAGGAGGCTGTTTCACAGCACCACTTGGTTGTCTGCGACGTAAGGGTGAAAGGTGCGAGGAGAGCTCGGCGGGTGAAGTACCAACCGAGAATGAAGGTGTGGATGTTGAAAGAGGTGACAGTAAGGGAGGCATTAAAAGAGAGGCTGAGTAGGGTCGAGGATGATGTGGTTGAGCTTGAAAGTGGTTGGATGTTAATGAAAGATAGTCTGTTGGGAGCCGTTGGTGAGGTATGTGGATGGACAAAAGGACCACCGAGGCACTCGGAAACATGGTGGTGGGATGATGAAGTTGGAAAGAGGATTGACGAGAAGAGGAAGAAGTTCAAGGAGTGGCAGAAGGCGAAGGGTACGGGAGCAGAAACAGCAGAGCATGAAAGTTATAAGGCAGCCAGGAAGGCTGCAAAGAAAGAGGTAGCAAAGGCGCAGGAGGCATGTAGGAAAATGTTCGGAGAACGCTTAGATTCGGAAGAGGGTCAGAAAGCAGTATTCAGGATTGAAAAGCAGATAGCGAAAGAGAGGTGTGATGTGATGGGGGTGAGTTGCTTGAAGGATGAAGTGGGACAAATCGTTGTCGACCCAGATGGAATTAAAGGAAGATGGAAAAGACATATGGAAATGCTGTTGAATACAGAGAATGAATGGGATGGCAACAGAGAGAGTAACCCAGTTTTAGGACCGGCAGAGAAGATAACTGAGAAGGAAGTTGAGGAAGCGATAAAAGCAATGAAGGGTAGAAAAGAGGGAGGGCCGACGGGAGTTGTGGGAGATATGTTGAAGGCAGCAGGAAGTTGGGGTGTGAAGAGAATGACATAGATCTGTAATCTGGTGGTGAAAGAAGGCCGCATTCCAGTGGATTGGGTACTGAGTACCCTCGTCCCTCTATACAAGGGGAAAGGTGACCCTCTGGAGTGTGGCTCGTACCGAGCGATAAAGTTATTCGAGCATGGAATGAAGGTATTGGAAAGGATGTTGGAGAGGAGGATAAGGAAGAAAGTGAAGTTCGACGAAATGCCGTTTGGATTCATGCCAGGAAGAGGAATGACAGACGCGCTTTTCATTGTGAGGCAGTTGCAGGAGAAGTACATGGAGAAGAGGAGGAAGTTGTTTCTTGGGTTTGTTGATCTGGAGAAAGCATTCGATCGGGTTCCACGCAAAGTATTGACATGGGCATTGAGGAAGTTAGGAGTGGAGGAATGGTTGATCAGAGTAGTGATGGCAATGTACAAAAGAGCGCGCACAGCTGTAAGGACGAAGGACGGGAACAGTGGTGAGATTGAGGTGAAGGTGGGAGTTCATCAGGGATCGGTACTAAGTCCACTACTATTTGTAGCTGTGATGGAGGTGCTGGCTCAGAACGTAAAGGAGGGTTTACCGTGGGAGTTGTTGTATGCAGATGATCTGGTGTTGATTGCGGAAAGTATGGATGGACTGAAGGAAAAGATGAACACGTGGAAGGAATGTATGAAGACAAAAGGTCTGAAGGTGAATATCGGAAAGACGAAGGTGATGGCAAGTGGTAAAGCATGTGGCGAGGTGGAAATAACTGGGAAGTGGCCCTGTGCTGTGTGTAGGAAGGGTGTCGGAGTGAACTCCATTTAGTGTACAATGTGCGCTGAGTGGGTTCATCAAAAATGTAGTGGTCTGAGAGGGTCATTAACCAGTGTGGCAGCTACATTCAAATGTAAGGTGTGCACAGAGGGAGCTGCAGATGGAGGAAATGTTGAGTTGGATCTTGGAGACGGCGTGAAGCTGGAAGGTGTGAAAACATTTTGCTACCTCGGAGACATGCTGAATGGAGAAGGTGGATCAGACTCGGCAACGGTTGCTCGAGTGAGATGTGCATGGAAGAAGTTTCGGGAATTGAGTGGCGTGCTGATGATGAGCGAAGTGTCGTTGAAGCTGAAGGGAAAGGTGTATGCTGCATGTGTGAGAAGTGTTATGATTTATGGGAGCAAGACATGGGTAATGAACGTAGAGCAGCAACGAAGGTTGGAAAGGGTGGAAATGCGAATGGTTCAACGGATGTGCGGAGTATCGTTGAGAGAGAGGAAGACAAATGATGAATTGTGAAAGATGATGGGAATAGAGCCTGTGATTGATGCTGTGAAGAGGAACAGGTTGAGATGGTTTGGTCATGTGTTGAGGAAGGATGAAAGTGACTGGTTGAGAAGAGTGATGGAAATGAATGTAGAAGGAAGTAGAGGACGGGGAAGACCGAGAAAGACTTGGCCAAAGATGGTGGAAGAAGAAATGCGGGCAAGGGGGATAACAAGGAGAGATGCAGAAAATAGGGCAAAATGGAGAAGATTGTCATGGGGACCGCAAGGCTAACCCCCACTCTAGCAGGGAAAATGGCCTTTAAAATGCATGTTGTTGTTGTTGTTGTTGTTGTATGTATTTCCCTAGATGCTGGTGTTGTTTCACACCTGGTGACACCTGGTGTTGTTTCATCGACACGACAGGGGATCGAACTCAAGACCATTCGATCCTAACCCAGCCACCTCAACCGCCGGCATACTCAATCTCAGCACGGGAAGGTTCAACTCGACCCTCGTCGGTCTTCCTTTCATCATCATCGGCTAAACAAGCGAGGAAAGGACAAGACAAGGCTTCCTGAGGCTCGTTTGCACGACGTGCTTGAGGCCTCCTTTCCTACCTCCTGAGGCTCGTTTGCACGACGTGCTTGAGGCCTCCTTTCCTACCTCCTGAGGCTCGTTTGCATGACGTGCTTGAGGCCTCCTTTCCTGCTTCCTGAAACTCGTTTGCACGACGTGCTTGAGGCCTCCTTTCCTGCCTCCTGAGGCTCGTTTCCACGACGTGCTTGAGGCCTCCTTTCCTGCTTCCTGAGGCTCGTTTGCACGACGTTTGAGGCCTCCTTTCCTACTTCCTGAGGCTCATTTCCACGACCTGCTTGAGGGCTCCGAGTGCTTCTGCTCACTGAGGATCTCACCTTCGAAAGTGTTGCATTTACATTCTGTACGCCTGGCCATCTTAGCTGCTAACGTGCAATGTAAACGAACCTTTTCTTTGTTGTCAATGGTGATCTCAAGCTTGTGGAGGAGCTTGTATGTGTAATGTATTTGGTAGGACGACTCGGCCATCCTTGTGCTTTTACATGAATTACAATGACTTGGACCGGTGTGTACGGTGTGTACCCTGGTTAGAATAGGTACACCGTATCCCTGCGTGTCGTAAGAGGCGACTAAGAGGGTTGGCGTCAGGAAGAGCATCCGGCCATAAAAACTTTGCCTCAAAAAGAGAACCAGGACAATTACAACTACACATGGGCAGGGTACAGCCCGAAGTGGAGATCGGTTTCTGAGGTTTGGGACATGGAATGTAGGGACAATGACAGGGAGATCAGGAGAAGTGGTGGAAGTATTGATCAGAAGAAGAGTGGACATATGTTGTGTGCAAGAGACGAGATGGAAGGGAAGTGGTGTGAGAATGGTGAAGGGAAGGCAGGGACAGAAATACAAGTTTGTGTGGCAAGGGAGCTCGGAGGGCGTGAATGGTGTTGGTGTCCTGTTTTCTGAGGAGTTTGTAGACAGTGTGGTGAGTGTGACTAGAGTGAGTGATAGGTTGATGATGGTGAAAATGATGATTGGAAAGCTCTTGGTGAACGTCATCTCGGGATATGCTCCGCAGATTGGTCGAAGCCATGAAGAGAAGGACAAGTTCTGGTGTGCGATAGAGAAGCTGATGGAAAACGTGAAAGATGAGGAAGTTGTTGTGGTAGGAGGAGACCTAAATGGACATGTGGGAAGGAGTATGGAGGGTTTTGAGGGAGTTCATGGGGGTTACGGATATGGTGTGAGAAATGGAGAAGGTGAAAGGATTTTGGAGGTTGCTGATGGAGCTGATTTGTTGATTTGTCATACTCAGTTCCAAAAAGGGGATAATAAGCTTGTTACATACACGTCAGGTGGGTCGACGACAACCGTTGACTACCTGATGGTGCGTAGGCGAGATAGGGGGCACCTCCGGGACACAAAGGTGATCCCGGGGGAGGAGGCTGTTTCACAGCACCACTTGGTTGTCTGTGACATAAGGGTGAAAGGTGCGAGGAGAGCTCGGTGGGTGAAGTACCAACTGAGAATGAAGGTGTGGAGGTGGAAAGAGGTGACAGTGAGGGAGGCATTAAAAGAGAGGCTGACTAGCGTAGAGGATGATGTGGTTGAGCTTGAACGTGGTTGGATGTCAATGAAAGATAGTCTGTTGGGAGCCGTTGGTGAGGTATGTGGATGGACAAAAGGACCACCGAGGCACTCGGAAACATGGTGCTGGGATGATGAAGTTGGAAAGATGATTGACAAGAAGAGGAAGAGGTTCAAGGAGTGGCAGAAGGCGAAGGGTGCGGGAGCAGAAAAAGCAGAGCATGAAAGTTATAAGGCAGCCAAGAAGGCTGCAAAGAAAGAGGTAGCAAAGGCGCAGGAGGCATGTAGGAAAATGTTTGGAGAACGCTTAGATTCGGAAGAGGGTCAGAGAGCGGTATTCAGGATTGCAAAGCAGATAGCGAAAGAGAGGTGTGATGTGATGGGGGTGAGTTGCTTGAAGGATGAAGTGGGACAAATCGTTGTGGACCCAGATGGAATTAAAGGAAGATGGAAAAGATATATGGAAATGCTGTTGAATACAGAGAATGAATGGGATGGCAACATCAAGAGTAACCCAGTTTTAGGACCGGCAGAGAAGATAACTGAGAAGGAAGTTGAGCAAGCGATAAAAGCAATGAAGGGTAGAAAAGCGGGAGGGCCGACGGGAGTTGTGGGAGATATGTTGAAGGCAGCAGGAAGTTGGGGTGTGAAGAGAATGGCAGAGATCTGTAATCTGGAGGTGAAAGAAGGTCGCATTCCAGTGGAATTGGGAACTGAGTATCTTCATCCCTTGATACAAGGGGAAAGGTGACCCTCTGGAGTGTGGCTCGTACCGAGCGATAAAGTTATTGGAGCATGGAATGAAGGTATTGGAAAGGGTGTTGGAGAGGAGGATAAGGAAGAAGGTGAAGATCGATGAAATGCAGTTTGGATTTATGCCAGGAAGTGGAAGGACAGGAAGACGCGCTCTTTATTGTGAAGCAGTTGCAGGAGAAGTACATGGAGAAGAGGAAGAAGTTGTTTCTTGGGTTTGTTGATCTGGAGAAAGCATTCGATAGGGTTCCACGCGAAGTATTGGCATGGGCATTGAGGAAGTTAGAAGTGGAGGAATGGTTGATCAGAGTTGTGATGGCAATGTACAAAAGAGCGCGCACAGCTGTAAGGACGATGGACAGGAACAGTGGTGAGTTTGAGGTGAAGGTGGGAGTTCATCAGGGATCGCTACTAAGTCCACTACTATTTGTAGCTGTGATGGAGGTGCTGGCTCAGAACGTAAAGGAGGGTTTACCATGGGAGTTGTTGTATGCAGATGATCTGGTGATGATTGCGGAAAGTATGGATGAACTGAAGGAAAAGATGAACAAGTGGAAGGAATGTATGGATACAAAAGGTCTGAAGGTGAATATAGGAAAGACGAAGGTGATGGCAAGTGGTAAAGCATGTGGTGAGGTGGAAAGAACTGGGAAGTGGCCATGTGCTGTGTGCAGGAAGGGTGTCGGAGTGAACTCCATTCAATGTACAATGTGCGCTGAGAGGGTTCATCAAAAATGTAGTGGTCTGAGAGGGTCATTTCCCATTGTAGCAGCTACATTCAAATGCACAGAGGGAGCTGCAGATGGAGGAAATGTTGAGTTGGATCTTGGAGACGGCGTGAAGCTGGAAGGTGTGAAAACATTTTGCTACCTCGGAGACATGCTGAAATTTTTTTTTTTTTTTTTTTTTTTGTATACAAGATCGAGCCTCGGGAAAGAGCGAACATTAATCACACAGAAAGACAAACCGACACATAAAACATATAACATCGGGAGTGGTAGACAAGATGGGGAGAGAGGGGGAAGGACACAAACACAACATTTGAGAGCAGGGACCGAGAGACATGGAGACATCGAGAGATCTGAGAGAGGGCGAGGGCTTTGGGGGGGGGGGGCATGGGAAGGGGGCGGTGGGAGAGGTATAAAACATATGGACACTGCCAGGACTTCCAGGAAAGAAGTTGGAATTTCAAACAAGGTGGATCTGGGGTGAATTAGCGGGGGTAGAAAAGCTCACGGTTTTGGATAGGGGAAGATAAGAGATGGTGGTGAACAGCTGTTTTAAAGACCTGGAGGGAGAAGTGGGATTGAAGGGAGTGAGGGAGTTTGTTCCAGAGGTGGGACAAAAGAGGAATGAAAGAGTGAAGGTGAGCAGAGAGCCGAGATTTCGGCAGTTTAACCATCAGAGGGTTGCTGGCAGATCTTGTGCGACCTGTAGGAATATTTGGGGGACAGAGCACAGAGAGAGCTGTGGGTGCAAGGCCGGAGAGGAGTCGGTAGAAGACAGAAAGACCACCTACCTGCCTGCGGTGAGTGAGTGAAAGGCCCTCAGAGATATCTTCATCGCGGGAGATTCCAATAATTCTGAAAGCTTTGGTTTCAACAGCGTGAAGCCGAGCTAGGTGTGAGGCAGGAGCACCGGCCCATAGGGGAGAACAGTATTCCATTGAGCTGCGGATGAAAGCCTTGTATGTGGTGAGGAGCTCAGGTGTGCCGAGGAAGGACTTCGCACGACGGAGGATGCCCAGTCGGCGACTGGCTTTGGAGGCCAGCTTGGAAATGTGGTTTTCCCAAGAAAGATCATGGCAGATAGTGAGACCCAAAAGCTTGAGCGACAGAACTTCTTGGAGAGGATTGTTGAGAAAGTAGATGGGAGGGTTGTCCAGTCGATCTTTTCGGAGAGACATAGTAAGAGTGTGAGATTTGTCAGGATTGAAAGACATGTTCCACTTGTTTGACCAGTCTGTGATTTTGTCCAAGTCTTCAGAGAGTGAGGAGGCTGCAGACTGCCGATCTGAGGGAAGAGGAATGGAGCGGCAGAGAGTGGAGTCATCAGCAAAGAGATAGAGAGGATTTTCAAGAGAGTCAGAGAGATGAAGACCAGAAAAAGCACGGGGCCCAGAACACTGCCTCGGGGAACTCCAGCCTGAACAGGAAGAGGAGATGAGAGAAACCCATTCAGGGCCACACGTTGACGACGACTAGAGAGGAAGTCCGCCAGCCATGCGTGGAGATTTCCATGGATACCAAAGGAGGAGAGTTTGGTGAGCAGAGCGGGGTGCCAGACCGTGTCGAAGGCACGTGATATGTCGAGGGAGACAGCTCTAATTTCCTGTTTGGCATTGAGGACCTCCATCCATTGTTGAGACAGCAGAAGCAGCATGTCCAGAGTAGAGTGACCTGGTCTGAAACCAAATTGATGATCAGAGATCAAGCCATTGGAGAAGAGGAAAGATTTCATGTCCGAAGCAATGATGGATTCCATGACTTTGCTGATAATTGGGAGAAGGCTGATTGGTCTGTAGTTGCTAGGATCTGTTTTTGCACCTTTTTTGTGCAAAGCGGTGATGTTGGCTGATTTCCAAGCAGATGGCAGTTGACCTTGAGCAAAAGATAGGGTGAAGAGAACAGAGAGAGGGTGAGATAGAGCGGCAGAGCAGGATTTTAGGACCCGTGGGCTGATGCCGTCGGGTCCAGTTGCAGAATCAGAGTCGAGGGTTGACAGAAACTTTTCCACCTTGTCAGGAGGAAAGGACATGGAGTCCAGGAGCAGCAGGGTACGACTGGGTATGGTGGGTAAAGAGAGGGATGGGTTTGGGACACAAGATTTAGAGGCAAACACAGAGTTGAGGCATTCAGCCTTTTCATGTGCGGAGTCAGCTGTGTAGCCGTTTGAGGTAAGGGAGGGGATGGAGGGGGAACAAACATCAGAAACGGATTTGACCAGACGCCACCAGGATTTGGAAGATCGTTTGCAATGGAGAAGGTGGATCAGACTCGGCAACGGTTGCTAGAGTGAGATGTGCATGGAAGAGGTTTCGGGAACTGAGTGGCGTGCTGATGAGGAGGGGAGTGTCGTTGAAGCTGAAGGGAAAGGTGTATGCTGCATGTGTGAGAAGTGTTATGATTTATGGGAGCGCAACATGGGTAATGAATGTAGAGCAGCAACGAAGGCTGGAAAGGGTGGAAATACGAATGGTTCGGTGGATGTGCGGAGTATCGTTGAGAGAGAGGAAGACAAATGATGAATTGCCAAAGATGATGGGAATAGAGCCTGTGATGGATGCTGCGAAGAGAAACAGTTTGAGATGGTTTGGTCATGTGTTGAGGAAGGATGAAAGTGACTGGTTGAGAAAAGTGATGGAAATGAATATAGAAGGAAGTATAGGACGGGGAAGACCGAGAAAGACTTGGCTTAAGATGGTGGAAGAAGAAATGCGGGCAAGGGGGTTAACAAGGGGAGATGCAGAAAATAGGGCAAAATGGAGTAGATTGTCATGGGGACCGCAAGGCGAACCCCCGCTCTAGCAGGGGAAATGGCCTTTAAAATGCATGTTGTGTTTGTTGTTGCATGTATTTTCCTAGAGTTTTGATTAAGTAACTTGTGAATTAGAGTAGACAAGACACCTGATATATTGGTTGTCGGGAATTCTTAAATGTCACAGAATTCCCCGTCAGATATTTCAGAGGTACAATCCAGCAGATTCTTAGTTATTGGCTCCTGAAGACCCCGGGGTAACTTGTGGTGTGCACGCGTTAGCCTGCGCTGTTTCAATCAAAGTAGGGGGAGTGGATACTCATGTGGAACCTCCGGTAAAGTTGGGAACTGGGGGGAAGGAGGCAGATAAAACAGAATCTATGACAGATTGGGGATTCTTCAATGTTATAATCGTGCTCAACCACAATTCCTAAGGAAGGCAATACAACAGCTATTGATGTTGGAACAGTGGTTATTGGGGTTAAGGAACTGTTAACAGGTAGGTTATGGCACTGCGAAGAAAGTGGAGCAGCACAAGAAACACAATCAGTTTTTAGCCCTTCTACCTCAGCGGAGTATCTACGGAACTCATCGCCTTTCATGGAAAAAGGAATTAAGACAGTTTTGCTCTTAAAGTTCTCGGGGGCGAGACATATTTACACTCCAAGACACCGGGAAGATTGATCTCCACAGCAGACACACGGGCCACATCGTCACATACAATGACTCATGACAATTACACGTGGATATCGGACCAGGTGACGACGAAGCTTTCTGACATTATGGCATCTTTACTAGCTAGAACCAAATTTTCTTGGTGGTAGGAGAATTTTGTGACATTTTCCTCTTTTCCAATGTCGATACAATTGCAACACCATCCCAAGCATTTGAGTTACCACCTCCAGAAACCTTAGAAATTGACACTGGGTTAGCTGAGACAACGACCATGGTAGGTTCCAGGACGGGGCCGAAGAGGGTGTGGATTATTGGATTCAATTGCTTGGATTTTGGGCCGAAAGCCCAGACTTTGATCCCATTGAGAATCTGAGGAAAGACTTGAAGATTGCTGTTCATTGACGCTCCCCATTCAACTCGACAGGGCTTGAGCAAATCTCCAAGAAAGAATGGGAGAAACTCCCCAAATCCAGATGTACAAATCTGATACAGACAAACCCAAGAAAACTCGATGATGTAATCGCTGCCAAAGGCGCTTCGATGATGCATTGACTCACAGGGGTTGAATACTCATGTAAATTAGATATTTCTGTATTTTATTTTTAATTAATTGGTAAAAATGTCAAACAAAAAAAACAAGTTCCACTTTGATATTATTTGGCATTAGTTGTCAATCATGAAATGATCATGAAATGAAGTGATCAAATCATGATCATGAAAACCCGCTTGGTATTTGCAAAAAAGCACCTAAAGGACTCTCAGACTGTGAGAAACAAGATTCTGTAGTCTGATGAAGCCAATATTGAACTGTTTGGCTTCCGTCTGGCCACACCGCCATAAAGCCCAGATCGGTGGAGTGTTGCAGTGATGGTTGTCCTTCTGGAAGTTTCTCCCATCTCCACACAGGATCTTTGGAGCTCAGCGAGAGGGACCATCGGGTTCTTGGTCACCTCTATTACCTCTATGACAAGTTCCACTTTGATATTATGGGTATTATGTGTACAAAGATCAGTGACAAAAAAAATCTCAATTAAACAATTTTTAATTCAGGCTGTAACACAACAAAATGTAAAAAAAAAACATACATGTAAAAAAATCCATGTAAAAAATAATAATACAGGGGTATGAATCTTTCTGAAGGCATTGTGCATGGAGAATTTACCTCATATCACCTCCTCTCCACCTTCCCCAAGACCACGGGTCTGCATATATATATATATATATATATATATATTGTTGCGGATATGGGATTTGGCCTCCATATCCGCTTGTAAATATTCCCCTATTTCCCCAATACTCCCCAACTATCCCCAATCCCCCATTCCCTAGTCCCATTGTCTGTAAACAACACTCTATAGAACCGACCTTCCCCTTTTTCCCCCATTAAATGTCGTGCCCAGGTCCACCGCATCTCACGTAGACAACTTTCGGACATCTTGCTAGTTATTCTTAGTCTATGTCAGTTAAGGACTCGTTTCCATTAATTCTGACTCTTCGTTGCACCAGAATGTGATTGTATGGCACCAGTAGTGAGTTTAGGACCTCCCAATACCTCTCCCCCAACCTCATCTCCGCATCCTCCCATCATCTCATGGAACAACAACAACTACAACCAAAGCGGGGGCGGCGCGGCCGCGGTGCGGGGAGTGGGCGTCCTCACTCCGGCTCGGTTAGCCGCCATGGCCCATGTGCTCCAGGTTACGGGGTTACCACGAAGGGGCTGGCTGTCAGCTCCTCGTCAAGGGCGGAGCCCGGTAACCCCCCCGCACCCAATGAGAAGCAACGGGCCGATTCCATCTGGGGCGGAGCTAACGAGCCGAGGGCGTGTCACTCCCCGCCGGATATACGCAGCCACTTACCGGACGTGAAGAGAGATGCGCCCCGAGCTTGAAGTGGAAAGGACCAGTCGCCACCTCCGAGCGCTGTGACACCTCCCTGCATCTACTGGACCGTACTGTATCCTGTCCCTGAGCCAAGAGTGCACCTTGAGCCATCGACTACCTGCCTTCCTTGCCATCAATCCCCGTGTGAGTCAGTTTTGTCCCGTTTATCTGTCGTCTGTCGGGGTTACTATTAAGACCGTAATTAAGTGCCTATCTTTCTATGCTGTCTCTCTCATCCCTGTAATCTAAACGTTCCGAACTAATATAACCTCTTCCGGAGGCCTTGAGAACTGTACCCCTGGTGTCGTGTCATTTAACCTAGCCGTTGTGTCCTTTCCTTCATTGATCTAGCGTAGCGCGACTCGGCCAACGTTCGAGTATAATCGGGTAACTTGTGCGAACACGGCGGCCATTCCGCTCGGCCCATCATAACATCTAAGTCGTGTCCGTAACAATTGGTGTCAGGAGTGTCGGATTCGGACCTGGGACTAAATTCATTTAGCCCAAATTTTGGAACACCAATTGTACCATTAGGGTAACAATTGGTGTCGAGGAGTGAGATTCGATCCGGAGCGCGTTTTACGCGCTCGAAATTATAACGGCGAAATTTGATTGTGTTTTACAAAATATAAAAACCCGAATTTTGAAAGTCGCGCTATGGCAGACCAAGTCGGCTGGGGTCCGGTAGAGGAGAGTGAGGCAGGGTCGATCCAGGACCAAAATGAGGGACAAGAGGATAGCGAAGCAGTGAGGGTAGCAGACGCACAAAATAGCGTCGTTGCGCCCGACGTTGCGGGCGCGCAAAATGGCGCCTCGCAAGAGCGCGCGGTAGCCGAGCCCACTGTATCAACGGGCTTTAACATGCAGCCGATTGACATGCAGGCCCTCATTGCGCAGCTACAGGCAGCTGTACAGATGAGTATGGGGAGCCAAATTGAGCGATTGGGTGAGCGGTTGGGAAACCAAATTGTGGGAATGAGGGCTGATAGTGAGCGATTAGAGGGCCAAATGGGGGCAATGAGGGACGAAGCGAGGGGTACCGGTGAGGGGTTAGACAACGGAATAAAAGAGGTGAAAAATGGGTTAATGGGGGTAGAAAACAGAATGGCCGCTCAAGAGAATCAAATGGAAGGGATGCAAAAGGGGTTAGAGGGGTTAGAAAACAGGATGGAAGGCAAATTGAGGGACATGAGGAACCAAGCGGAAAGGGAAGTTAAACAAATGGGGCAGCAGATAGAGGGGGTCAGAATGGGGGTAGAAACCAAACTGGATGCTCACAGGGAGGAAATGGAGCAGATGAGGGTGGCATCTGGGCAGGAGATGCAAGTGATGGGAGAGGAGATCAGAAGAGGTGTGAGTGAGGAGGTCGGAGGAGTGTGCGAGGGGGTGAGGCACTGTAAGGAGCGCATGGAGAAGGAGGTGAGAAAGGGGACTGTAAAATTGCAAGGTGGTATAGAGGAGTTGACGCAGGAGGTGGAACAGCTGACGGAGGGACAAAAAGGACTAACGGAGCAGGTTCAAAGGAACACTGCGGTATTAGGAGGGTTAAAGGCGACACAGAAAGAACTAAAAGATGACTTGATAGCGACGAAGAGGGAATGTCAGATGGTACGTGAGGGACTGACAACGAGGTTGGACGAGGTGATAGAGGTAATGGAGACGAAGGACCGGCAGGTGAGGACGCACATGGAAACGGTCAAGGTAGCCTTGGAGGACGAGCTTGAGGAGACGTACCGGGGAATAAAAGAGGTGAAGCAGAAATTAGAAGAAGTGGAAGAAGGGGTGAGCGAAATTAAGAAGCGACGGAGAGGGGATAAGAAAGAGATAAAAGAGGAGATAAAAGAATTGGTCCAAAGTCTGTGTTTGGATCGTGATGATGTGCTCATTAACCGGATGAGGGATTCGCAGGTGATGGAGGAGAAGCGAAGAGGAAGAGGACCCGGTGTAAGTGGTGACCAATATGGTCGTGCGTATGATGCGCCAGGTGATTCAAGAAGCTTGGGGGTCGAGATGGACCCGGGTGTTCGTGAGAGGCCGTTGATGAAGTGTGCGACAGGTCTGGTGTGCGAAAAAGGAGGTGTGCGAGAAAGTCCGACTCTGGGGTGTGTGAGGAAAAAGTGCGTGCCAAGGAGTGAGAGTGCTGGCGAGAATGAGTCGGTCGTAGCGCGTGTGCGAGGGAGCACATGGAAGCGTGGTGTGGTAAGTGTTACAGAGGGTGTGACGGGAGAGTGTGCGCAAGAGTGTGCGCGAGAAAGGTGTGTGACGGACAGGTGCATGGGGAAAGAGTGCGCTGTCAAAGGCAAGGAAGAATGCACGCCTGTGGTGAGTGTTACAGAGGGTGTGACGGGAGAGTGTGCGCAAGAGTGTGCGCGAGAAAGGTGTGTAACGGACAGGTGCATGAGGAAAGAGTGCGCTGTCAAGAGTAAGGGTGAGTGCGCTGTCAAGAATGGAGGTGAGAGTAGTGAGAGTGACAAGGAGCGTGAGTTGGTTGTGACAGGTGAGAAAGGAAGCACACCTGGAATGGTAGAGCGTGAGTGGGAATGCACGCTGGAGTTGGTAGTGAGGCACGTGGTTGGGTGTGCGAATGAGAGCACACCTGTGATTGTCACAGAGGAGGTGACCGAGGAGGGAGCGCGAAGAGGTGTGTTGGTGAGGTGTGCGACCAACGAATGTGTGCCAAAGTGTTCGGTGGTCAGGTGTGTGACCAAGGCTGTGAGTGGAATGAGGGTACCTGGGTGTGTAAGGAAAGGTACGAGGAGCATGGAAACGGCTGGATGTGTGAGCAAGGAACGGGCTGCGGGGTGTAAGCATGCAGGTGAAGCATCGACGTTAAACGGAGCAGCGGTTAGGTCGACTTTTAGCCGAATCGGGCCCTCGGTGCGTGCCGGGCCTCGCGTGGAACGGCCGCGTCCAGGCTCCACTAGGTGGAGCGGGCAGCTGGATAGGAAGGGTCGTCATGGCGACCACGTTTTGTTGAGACGTGCCGGCAGGTCGAGATCGAGCCATGGGATGGCTCCGTGCCGAGAAGGTGCGTGGGATCTCGGCCCGGGTAAACCTCCTTCCCTGCACCGAATGCGGAACGTATCCAGCCGCTGGCACAGAACAACCCGCATTCATGGCTTGGCTTTACGAAGCCGGGCTTTGGACAGGAATTGGCGCACCGAGAGGCATTAGTGAGTAGACTGTGTGATGAGGTTAGTGTTTTGGCCCCGAAATTAGAGAAAAACAAAATTTGATGATTGGCAAAGGATTGGCAGTAATGATTGGCAGATGATGGGTAGTGATTGGCAAATTTTTGATTTGTTGGAATTTGATGTGCAAAATTGGTAGTGAGCGATGGGCCCGGTGGGTAAGGGTGGCATCCCTGCCACCCTTCCCATGTGGGGGCAAATGCGCTATAGATTATGGGGTGTATGGCAGTGAAAACTAGCCCGGGTGGGTTAGGATATTGATAGGGATCTAGCGAAGATGACAGTAGGTAACGTTAAGTTTAGTTAGTGACTGATACCTGTAGTGGGGACGCAGGTAGATTAGTGTGGATGATAATGACGTGGGAGCGCAATAGTTTAAAGGGACGACTGGGAAGCGCAAGTTTCAGAGGGGAGTAGTTAGATGAGATGATGCTGTGTGAGGATTGAACAGGTGTGATTGCACAGGTGTGCAACTGGACAGGTGTGTGGAGCAGTGTGTGAGTAGTGAGTGTGTGGATCAGCGCGAATGCGCTTGGGGAGAGAAGGGTGCAGGCGGCACCAAGTATGAGAGCACAGGTGTGCAAGTACAGGTGTGTGGAGAGAGTTGGAGTAAGTGGTACGGAGTGGTGTGCATGGTGCGAAGGTGTGGATGGGGGAAGAGTGGACCCCTTTCACGAGTACCCGGGGCGGGTAGTGTAAGTGTTAGGTAGAGGGTATAGGTAAATTGTGGTTGGATATTGGCATTTGTGGTGCGGTTGCAGAATGGTGTTGTGGATGGGTGCATTAGTGTTGTGGAAATGGCTGGGCGTGTAGCCTGTTAGTGTGTGTAGTTGGTTGGGCACTCCACCACTGTGAGGATGTCGGCCAGGTGAGGCCGCAGGTGGGCTCTGGGAGCCGGTAGATGTGAGTGGGTGCCTGAGGATCCCGGGTGTGGATCGGGCAGCCCAGTGCCAGAGAGGGCACCGAGTGGTGAGAGCGCCAGAGGGCCTTCCCCAGGTAGTTAGGTTAGGGTAAGGAGCAGGTAAGCTCGGAGGCAACTGCAGTGGTGGGGGTGTGCAGGTGGGTAGACCCGCTGGGAGAGGTACACGTCACGGCCCAGAAATTGTGCGAGGGCACCGGGAGATTAATCGGGGGAGTGAGACCCCAAATTGAAAAGCACCACAGTTTGGTCAATGGGAATTGGTTTTTAGAACCCATAGTGTAAGAGGGCCAATGGTTTGGCCGGAGAAAGACCCCGGGTAGTGTAAAGTTGTTAAAGTCATTTTGGAAATAGTTAGGATTGATGAACCTGTCGCACCATACGCAGCCACTTACCTGTGATGATGATGACTCCACACCTGTGTTTTCTTTGTTCTGTTGCAGGAAGTAAGGATTGCTGTGTGGATTGGTGAGACGCATCACGACGTGGATGAGACATTGGGGTGATTCCATCTCTCCCTCCTTAGGAGGGACTGATGATGAATTGGTGATGGCAAATTATGATGTTGAGTTGGAGATGGCAAATTTTGATGAGAGTTGAAAATGGCAAATTTGATTGGTTAGGAGGGAGAGAAGACGAATTTGGTTTATGGGAGGAACGGGGAAGACAGTAGTGACGTTTGTTGATTTGTAAAGTAGATGTTTATGGGTAGTGTTGTGTTTTGTGGATACAGTAAGGGGTAAGGGAGGGGCCATGTAGGTTACCTGGTGGGGGGGGGGGGGGCGGCGTACGGTAGGAACGTACCTGTCTCACCTGGTTCCCATGTGCCCCCAGTGTGCATCATCTTACATTGCGTGCACTTTTGCGCCCTTACCACCTTACTCACTTGTTTGCTTCTTTTGTCTCCCACCTCCGAGGATCTGGCTTTGGGGCAGAGAGAGAGGGGAGAGAGAGGTGCTGGCTCCGCAGTTGTGGGCCTGCACTTTCGCTGCTTGCTGCCTGGATCGATACACCATATGGACCGCAATTTTGGTGGCCACCCACAATGGACCGCAGTTCTTTAGCGGCCAAGCACCACCCATTGATGGACCTCTGGGTCAACGTGGCACCTATGCCAAACAGGTGAACCACTAATAGTTGGCCCCCTTGACGGCCACAATAAAGAAATGGACGCGGTTGGCGCCTTTCTTTAGTTCTAGGGAAGCAAGAAGGCCAAGTGCACCACACGAAGAGCAAGAGACACCTGCAGGGTTAGGGGTTGTTGTTTTTATTTTAATGAACAATGGTGACTGCACCGATTGGTGCTTGGGGTGGTGCTTTTGGTGCTTGGATGGGGTGCTCTGCACATTATTAAAGGCCGTAAGGCCACAGAGCACTCGTGGGTTGGTGTATCGATGCTGGCATGCGTGCTCTCTCTATGCATAACATCTGCATGTGTTCCTCCAAAAACAGGTCCTGGATCGTAGTGTAAATATCAGCGTAGTCTTGTAAATAATGCTCCCTACCGGCTGTATGTTTAGTTTGCGAATTCTTTCCGTGATTCGGTTACCCTGTGGGTGTGTTTCTGTGAGGAGAAGGGTGCAACGTCGCAGGGGGACATATTTACTCATTTGTGAATATCTGTAAAACTGTCGCACTCAGGGTAGAGTTAATAGTAGAGGGAACTACATCTGAGTGCCACACTAAAATAGGTAAAAATTTATCGGGTCGGGACGCCCCGAGGGTAGAGAAGGGTGCAATGTTGCGGATATGGGATTTGGCCTCCATATCTGCTTGTAAATATTCCCCTATTTCCCCAATACTCCCCAACTATCCCCAATCCCCCATTCCCTAGTCCCATTGTCTGTAAACAACACTCTATAGAACCGACCTTCCCCTTTTTCCCCCATTAAATGTCGTGCCCAGGTCCACCGCATCTCACGTAGACAACTTTCGGACATCTTGCTAGTTATTCCTAGTCTATGTCAGTTAAGGACTCGTTTCCATTAATTCTGACTCTTCGTTGCACCAGAATGTGATTGTATGGCACCAGTAGTGAGTTTAGGGCCTCCCAATACCTCTCCCCCAACCTCATCTCCGCATCCTCCCATCATCTCATGGAACAACAACAACTACAACCAAAGCGGGGGCGGCGCGGCCGCGGTGCGGGGAGTGGGCGTCCTCACTCCGGCTCGGTTAGCCGCCATGGCCCATGTGCTCCAGGTTACGGGGTTACCACGAAGGGGCTGGCTGTCAGCTCCTCGTCAAGGGCGGAGCCCGGTAACCCCCCCGCACCCAATGAGAAGCAACGGGCCGATTCCATCTGGGGCGGAGCTAACGAGCCGAGGGCGTGTCACTCCCCGCCGGATATACGCAGCCACTTACCGGACGTGAAGAGAGATGCGCCCCGAGCTTGAAGTGGAAAGGACCAGTCGCCACCTCCGAGCGCTGTGACACCTCCCTGCATCTACTGGACCGTACTGTATCCTGTCCCTGAGCCAAGAGTGCACCTTGAGCCATCGACTACCTGCCTTCCTTGCCATCAATCCCCGTGTGAGTCAGTTTTGTCCCGTTTATCTGTCGTCTGTCGGGGTTACTATTAAGACCGTAATTAAGTGCCTATCTTTCTATGCTGTCTCTCTCATCCCTGTAATCTAAACGTTCCGAACTAATATAACCTCCTCCGGAGGCCTTGAGAACTGTACCCCTGGTGTCGTGTCATTTAACCTAGCCGTTGTGTCCTTTCCTTCATTGATCTAGCGTAGCGCGACTCGGCCAACGTTCGAGTATAATCGGGTAACTTGTGCGAACACGGCGGCCATTCCGCTCGGCCCATTATAACATCTAAGTCGTGTCCGTAACAATATATATATATATATATATATATATATATATATATATATATATACATATATATATATACAGACTTGGCATTTAATATGGAATATTTTTTTTGTGGTGGTGAACTGACTTTTCAAGATGACTTAGAACCAAAAGTTCATTGGAATTATGTTGAAATTATTCTCGATTTTGTTAATGTGACCTTTAAAAGAAACAAAAACCACATTTGACATTTTGAAGCAAATAGATTGATCCTTGAAAGTGATCTAAACTGATATCGAACTCAATTCACGGACAGTACTGTGTTAAACTTCTGTGCGTTTTCCAGAAGTATCTCTTTATTTTGCAAATTAGCCAAAAAATTTTTTAAACAAAAACAAAAGTTAAATTACGACTGGGATTACGGACAGTGAAATTACAGTTCAGTACTTCATGTAACCCCCACGAGCATTCAGGAGAGCACGTACATGTTGAGGCATGCTGTTCACGAGATTTGCCAAGGTTTGGACAGGAATCGCTTGCCATGCAGTTACAATAGCCTGCTGCAATTCACGCACAGAGGCAGGCTGCTGGTCCAAGTTGTCGATTTGACGCGTTAATTCTGTCCACAAGTTCTCTATCGGATTCATATCCGGGGACATGGCAGGCCACCCCATATGCTCTACACCACAGTCAGCAAGAAAGTGTTGGATCATGCGAGCACGATCAGGCCGTTCATTGTCATCTTGGAAGACAAAGTTTCCTCGAAAGGCTGCACGAACAAATGGAAGCAATGTTTCTTCCAGAATGGCCCTGTGCTTGAACTGGTTCAGGTTTCCATTCAGAACAACCAGGTCAGTTTTGCCCCCTGCATGAAAAGCAGCCCAAACGGTCACCCCACCACCTCCAGCTTGGACTCTTGGCACTATACAATCTTCGTTGTAGGCTTCATGCACTTGTCTGTGCACTCGGACATGGCCATATTGACGATAGACCAGAAATCTAGACTTGTCACTGAAGATCACGTGATTCCAGTGTCCTGGCTGCCATTGACGGTGCTCTCTGGCCCACTGCAATCGGCGCTGGCGGTGTTGTCTGGTCAGACGTGGCTTTCTGAGGGGACGCCTGGCACGATAGCCTGCTTGAACCAGTCGTTGGTTGACTAGCCTTCTGGATACAGGCCCATTTGTCAGTTGCTGCCACTCAGCCCTAAGCCGATTAGCTGACTTGGTACGGCCATTGCGGACTAACCGGTGCAGCTGGCGATCATCCCTCCTTGTGGTTCTGCGGGGACGTGCTGACCTCGGTATTGGAGTAGGGACACCCCTCTGAGCATTTCGTTTCAGGATCTTTGACACCTGACCTTGAGTGATGCCATACTGCCGAGCAATAGCACGCTGTTTCATGCCGGAATTTCGAAAAGCCACCACTAAATGACAAACAGCATTGTCGAGTTGACGGACCATCTCCAGGGGAAGCGGCAATAACTTTTGTAGACGTGCAGCAGTTGTTTTCCACAAATACAGAACGCAACAACCCTTATATACCCGATTGTGAAGCCAATCGTCAAATGTTCCTGTCCGTACATTTTGTCACGCCACCTGTGATATAATCCTGTTATTGACTTCTTGCTGCGACAGACAATCAGTGACATGGTTCTTTTAACAAAGAAATCACCGAAGCGTAAAAGAAACTCACCAGATTGATATACCGAGTTCAGAAAGTAAACCCAAGTGAAGAAAAAAAAAAAATTCCATATTAAATGCCAAGTCTGTATATATATTCCCGGTGTGTACCCCGGTTTAGAATAGGTACACCGTATCCCTGCGCATCGTAAGAGGTGACTAAGGGTTGGTGTCAGGAAGGGCATCCGGCCATAAAAACATTGCCTCAAACAGGGAACCATGATTGTCATGGGGCCGGCAAGGCTAACCCCCGCTCTAGCGGGGAAAATGGCCTTAAAACGATTATTCATATATATATACATACACACACACACACACACACACACACACACACACACACACACACACACACACACACACACACACACACACACACACACATACACACACACACAGTCGTTGGCACCCTTGCACTTTTTTCAAATAACACAATTTTCTCCAAAAATAAGTTGAAATTAACAAAAGTATTTGGTCTCCACAATTTTTTATTTCACTGTTAATATTACAAAACTTTTGTTTTTGATTCAGAACTTAATATATCCTTTTAAATCTGGAAATAAAAAGAAAAGGCATTGACAAAATTATTGACACCGTAGACTTGATATTTAGAAGCACAGCCTTGGGACAAAATAACTGCAGGGAAGCGCTTCCTATAGCCATGAATGAGCTTCCTACACCTCTCTACTGGCAGTTTGGCCCACTCTTCTTGTGCAAACTTCTCCAGTTCTCCCAGATTTAAAGGGTGCCTTCTCCCAACTGCTGTTTTCAGATCTCCCCACAGGTATTCAATGGGATTTATATCTGGACTCATTGCTGGCCACTTCAGAACAGTCCAGCGTTTTGTCTTGAACCATTCCTGGGTGCTTTTTGAAGTGTGTTTGGGGTCATTGTCCTGCTGCAAGACCCATGACCTTCTACAGAGACCCAGCTTTCTGACACTGGGTTGAACATTGTGCACCAAAATGCCTTGGCAATCTCCTGATTTCATGATGCCATGCACACATTCAAGGTACCCAGTGCCAGAGACAGCACAGCAACCCCAAAACATCACTGAACCTCCTCTAGGTTTGACTTTCGGGAAGGTGTTCTTTTCTTTGAAGGCTTCATTTAGGGTATTCTTACTTTTCTCCATGCTCATTGTGGTACAAACAGTGATACAAAACAACAGAATGACTCAATTTCTCTATTCAAACTGGTTGAATGAGTGATTTTTATATTGCAGGCACCTGCAACTCACCACAGATGAGTTTAATTCCAAAGTAAAGGAGAATCATCTGCTTAAATCTAATTATTTCTAACAACTTCTAGAAGGTGACAATATTGTCTGGGCCATTTTAGCATTATGTGCATGGCTTGTGCTAAAAGCTAAGATTTAGTGATTTTTTTTCAGCTTTTTTGTTTTGTTTGCAAAACTGCTGTTTTATGCAAAACTGCAAAACATTGCAAACAAAACTAGAACGCCACTCAGTAGAGCGCATACTCCGCCATGGGTTTAGTTGGAATAATACGTTTTGTTTAACATCCCCTCTCCCCAAAACAATAAATTAAAAAGAAAGTAGGCCCTGTCAGAGAATTTATTTTGATATATCTCGGAATTAGAGGAGAAAAACATCATTTAAGAATAAGAATAAAAGCTTTAATGCAGTAAAACAGAAAAAATATTTTCCAAAAAAAATTCCTGGATCCGGAATAATATCCTGAACTTCACCAAAAACTAATCAATTCTTCCTTATCCCAAGGGCAATCATCGCACCAACTTTCATCCAAATCCGTTCAGAACTTTTCCAGATATCTTGTTCACAAACACACGAACTTACGAACACACACACACACGGACGGACACGATCGAATGCGTTACTCCCTGGTGGGAGTAATAAACCTGAAAATCGCAGAGCCAGAACCAGAATTATTTATTTGGTCTGGGAAGCCCATGCGAGGTTTCTTCTTCTTCAGCCTCTCACAACACTGGGTGAATATGCGATCTTTTAAAAAATTTGGAATTTTGCCAAATCTGTTTTATTCGTTTGTTAATATACCTCAGCCATTGACAAATCTGGAACTAAGTCTTTATAAGTTCATCAAATACTGACACCGCGAATGACATTCGCTGAGCTAAATGTTGATATCTCTTCTGAGGTAAAAAAAACAAACAAAAAAAAAACAGTTTTAAAGCATTATACGTATCAAACGATACATTTTATGAAACGGGGAAACCTAATACACACTTTAGTGGTTTTAAAATGACAGAATATGTAACAAAACCGCCTCCACTCGCAGAATCCACAGCCCCTCATCCACTCAGTCACACAACAAAAAAACACCACTCCCCCATCACTCTCCCTCTCCACTCTTCTCTTCTCTCTCTCGATCTCAGCACCTCTTGTTGCACCGTCTGCACTACCACCGCCAGTACCTGATCACGCCTCCACTTGTATCTTCCTGCTGCCAATGCCACTGATCATTCACTCAGTGCATGCTACACCAGTCATTATGCGACTTCATACCATTAGTGGGGTAAACCGCCAGTAAGGTGTCCTATACAGCTACTGCTGCACCTTACTGGGAGTGATAAGCACCGCCTGCCACACGGTAACATTATCTCTGGTGTTCACTCACTATATGGAGTCGACCATATAGGTTAGAGCACCAAATATCATTTTATATACACGTCATGACGTTCGCTCATTAGGTTGGAGCACCAAAATTACAGATACTAATTAGTAACTCCCAACCGCATCCAAGTCGACTCCATATAATGCGTGGATACCAGAGATAATGTTACTGTGTGGCAGGCGGTGCTTATCGCTCCCAGTAAGGTGCAGCAGCAGCTGTATGGGACACCTTACTAGCGGTTCCCCACTGATGGTATGAAGTCGCATAATGACTGATATATAACCTAAAGGTTTTCAAATTCACAAGTGTATGGAAGGCTCACTGCGTTGCACTGATGAAGCCCCAACAAGGGCGAAACCAGGTCGGTACCTGTGTTTTGCATACACTTGTGACAGTATCTGAATTTAACATCCATAATGGTGCACTGCTAGATGGCCACTCCGGAGCTTGGCAGGCAATGCGGACATGCGTGGCGATGACGTCATGACGTTCGCTCATTTGGTTGGAGCGCCAAATTACAGATACTATATATTTATATAACATCCATCCACAACCTAAATGTAGAAGACACAGTCAAATTTACCTCCCCATCAAAAGGATGGCATGCTCTGAGTTACACATTTTAATGCGAAATTGAAGACTGAGCAGTGGCATTTTATTGAAAAGTGTAACGTGTGTGTCGTGCAATGTTTTGAGTGTTTGACTAATTTTAACAAGTGTTTGCGCTCCGCACGCACACCTTGCACGGAGAGCACTGCTGTTTCATCGTGCAAATGTTTGAGCGATGATAGGTAGCACAAACAGGAACCTCAGAGCTACATCAAAAATTTGCATGAGAAAGCAGAAATGGAGGCAGAATTTTAGAGTGGGTCAGTGCCCCGGCCAGGTGCTGAGTGAGCCTTATATCGACATTGTCGTGTCATTATTCGAGATCATATAATCTCCGATTCATTGTTTGCCTTTCCATTTGTGCACTATGAAAATGTACGAACATATGATGACATTGCATATTGCATCCTTACTCAAACTTCCAGGAGTGCCCTTGACTCTTGGACATGGCTTCATATGTTGTTGTTGTTCTTGTTGTTGTTGTTAACGTATAGCCCTGGACACAGAGCCGTCCTAACACATGGGCACGCTGGGCAGTTGCCCAGGGCCCCATGATTTTAGGGGCCCCGTGAATAGAGCGCTCCACTACTAAGTTATATATAATCTATACATATATATATATATATATATGTAGCCTTGTCTCTTACTCTTACTAGATATGATGGATCAGCGGAAAAGATACTTCTGCACAAAAGTGAAAAATTCAAGGTGGAAACATTCCTCTCTATTCTGGACTCTGAACTGACCTGACAAAACGTACAGAAGCTTGTGAATGGATTGGAAATCTGATTTCCTTCTTCGGTCAATTGAAGACAATTGATTCTGATGAGCTAAACCAAAAGTGTGAAAAATTAGCTAATGTGTACCATGAAGACTTTGATTACGGTGAACTTCTAAATGAATGCAAGCAGCTCAAGCACTACATAGTCCACGATGAAGAATGTGAGACTCTCCCTGCGGTGTACAGCAAACTCATTTCAGACAACTTGAAATCTGTGTTTCCCAATGTAGAAATCGCACTCGGAATGTTCCTGTGCATGATGGAGACCAACTGTATGGGGGAACACTCATTTTCAAGATTGAAACTAACAAAGAATCAGCTTCGCAGCACAATGGGACAGCAGCGTTTGAACTGGCTTTCACTCATGTGCATGGAAAATGACATCTTGAAGAACGTTGACTTCCAACCAATTATAAAACAGTTCTCTGCAAAGAAATGTCGCAAACGTTTGTGTTCATTAATTCTTGCAAATTCTTCTATGTTTAATTTTACTGGAAGTTTTCGTTTTCATTTCAGTGGCTGGGTGGGTAGGGGCCCCAGTACATTGCTTCGCCCAGGGCCGACAATCCTGTTAAGACGGCCCTGCCTGGACAAATCTCGCACAAGCGACCCAGAGATCCCCCACATCCAGGATGGTGTACCCCCACCTTCACGAAGTGAGGGCCACGACAGAGTTAGAGAGAAAGAGAGAGAGAGAGAGACAGAGAGAGAGAGAGAGAGAGAGAGAGAGAGAGAGAGAGAGAGAGAGAGAGAGACAGACAGAGACACAGACAGACAGAGACACAGACAGAGACACAGACAGAGACAGAGAGACAGACACACAGAGACAGAGACAGAGAGACAGACACACAGAGACAGAGAGACAGACACACAGAGACAGACACAGACAGACAGACACAGACAGACAGACAGACAGAGACAGACACACAGAGACAGACAGACAGACAGAGACAAAGAGAAGAGGGAAAGGGCCGGTCCATGGGGAGCGATGGTCACTCTGACCATGACCGGGCTGCCCTGACGAATCCGGGCAGCTGGAAAGAATGGGGAAGATTTGGCCCTTGACTTGCGTTGGAGGATTGGGGGGGGGGGGGGGTACAACCACCACGAAGAGGCATCCCCGATAGTTGCGGCTTCATATGTTGAAACGGTATCTGATGCGTCACATCCCATGACATTGGAAATTTGTTGCATGTTGGACCCACAGACCCATTCAATTTAATCCCAATAACATTACAGCCGACCTCTGCAAAGAATGTTAGTGCCGAGATGTTGGTGAAACTTGTTTTTTTTTATACACGTTTTAAAATTAGTTGTCAGATCGTGTACTGAAGGCACTATGGCCTTGTTTACCTGCCAGGTCTGAATATGAATAGTTGCTTCATGATGTTAATCAGAGTCGTTGTCATAATCATTCTTCACAACACCTTGCAATAGGTTAATCAACAACTTGCTCAGCATGTCATTGGGTTTCATTGTATCTTAGCGATGACATGTGACAATTATGTCACAGCATGATAAGCTGTTCCTGTCTGCATTAACGCCAGAATGCATGACAACACCTATCTGCGTGGCACATTCTAGAGTGATACTCAAAGCCCTTTCATGATTAAATATGTTTCAAAAAAAATGATAAGCCAAATGAAGGAAGCATTAGCTCCAGGAGGCCTGTTATTGGGAAGTCCTCCATGCATTGTCATATTTTTCCTGTTTGTATGTGATGCTGCAATTGTTGCTGATAGCAACGAAGTTGTGCAACATGTAATGTATTTTAGTGTGTGGTGTAATCTGCCCAGAATTCAACGTACCTGTACACAAATGTAAGGAATGCGTGCGATAGAGAGGGTGGGCACTTCATGAGATCCTTCATTAAGGATGGTCGGCAGATGTGACCCATAAATTGTTGCTCAGGTCGAGGGGATTAATTATATATTTTATTTCTCCAAAATATTCACAGAACATAGAGATACGAGGGGCAGTGCTTTCACCATTATACATGAACACTTGAGCATGTTCAAAGGGGGGGTCAAATATGGCTTTACGTACGTACGTACATACATACAAACATACATACACAGGTTGAACCCCCTAACTTGACTGGGAAGCGAGGCACAGTTTGAGTCTCACCCCAACAATTTCTGCACAACCTGTTAGCAACAAGTGTAGCCTGCCACGCTGACACATTGTCTCTGCTCTGCTCCTCGACAATTAGGAGGTTTGC
This sequence comes from Myxine glutinosa, assembly GCF_964187855.1. Classification (NCBI taxonomy): domain Eukaryota; kingdom Metazoa; phylum Chordata; class Myxini; order Myxiniformes; family Myxinidae; genus Myxine; species Myxine glutinosa. The sequence goes on from NC_136273.1 coordinate 100,359,180, forward strand.
AGTCAGGAACATTAAATTTGACGAAGGAAGCACACATAATGTATGTGCATGACGTCAGTGTCATGTCGTAGGGTTAGTGCATGACGCATGACGTCGAACGGGGGCGTAACGAGGCCTACTTCCCGCCAACATCAGAGCCGCGGCGGGAATGTGCGCTTGGAGCCGACGATACCTGATGACCCCTGACACACCTCAGCTAGACGGAGATAAGCCCGCACCCACAGAGCACAACGATTGATTTGAGTAATTCTTACCCTGTGCTTGCATTTGAAGTGAGGTGGAGGGACGTCCCGATTTAGGAATAGTATTTATTTACCGGCGCGTTTCTTTGTATCGGGGTCCGGCAATAAAGCCGCGTTTATTTTTGTACCATAAATCAGGATTTTGTGAGTTACTTTTCGCAGGTTGAAGACTGCGCGTGGGCCGTCAGGTAAATCCCGCTTCTTCTTCTTTCTCCCTTCCTCCCGCGCATATAGAGTGAAGTCCGCCATTGATCGTCTGCTCATTATTGCTCGATTGCCATTCGTGATTTCCCCGGTCTTAACCGAAGGGGAGTCACGCGACAACTGATAGTCAGTAGTGGGATTTTGAACCCTATAATAAAACTGGTGTCAAGAGTGTGGAGAATTTGGAGTAAATTTTTTTTAGTCTGAGGCGATATAAATTCGTATAGTCCATTGGGTTACAAGGAGCAAACAGTGCGTCGCTAAATGTAAATTTTCTGAGGTAAAATGCGCGTGGGGAAACGACCTTCTCTAGACGGATGGAGGGGGTGCGTGAAATGGAGGAAAGTGTAGAAGGTGTGGAAAGTGTTAGAAGTGAGCCGATTTATAGATGGGGTGGAGCATAGAGGTGGAACTTCCCCCGATCCGGAGCGATCGAGCCAGGAGACATGTCCGATAGCTTTACCGGCCTGGATGCAAATGATTCCGGAAGAATTCAAGAAAGGACAAGAGGAAATAAGGGTGAAATAAGGAGATTTAATGCTAACATGAGACCCATCATGAAAAAAATGAGAGGGATAAAAAGGGGAGGTAGTGAACGATTGGAGGCCCGAAGTGAACAAAGGGATGCCCAGATTAAAGAAACGGAAACCCCATGTGAACAAACGAATGAAATAAAGGAAGGACAAAATAATGGTTCCAATGGGGCACAGAACATGCCAAGGGTGGCAGATATTCAATCTGAACGGGGGGAGTTAACTGTGACGGTGGGAGAGTGTGCAGCCCAAGCCGATGTGCACGGGGCCCAGGAGCAGGGAATTGCAACAAAATTCGAATTAAAACGGGAGGAGACTGCATGTGTGGATGTCAATGGGGAAGTTTGGGAAGGAAATTTGGAGGTGAATGGGGAGTGTCACGAGGTAAATGGGGTGTGTCACAATTTAATTGGGGAATGTTTGTCACATGAAGGCCTGGAAGGTTATCGGGGCCGAGTGGATGCCACAACACACCAACAGGGGGAGACATTTGGAATTGTGCAGTACAAGCGCAGTTGTGCAGAGCAGCAGGGGGTCGAGGTATTGGGGGTCCGGGGAACGGAACCGGACCGGGTGTTTGTTGAGGAAGGCTTGTGGGGGCCGCAAATGACTGTATGATGATGATGATGTGCTTGATTTGATCCAGCGGCGGGAGACCTGTGACAGTACCATCGGGGAAGAGTTTGACCAGGTCCAAGGGAGCTTGGGGGTTGAGGTGAGTCGGTCTGAGGAAGCGGTTGAGGTGACCGAGGGGATCCTCACCATGCACCATGATTGGGCACCAGAGGTTCCGAAATTGAACACCCAGCAGGGGGAGTGTATTGGGTCTGAGCTGGATTCGGACATTGATGAATCGGGAGATAGAGCCTCGGAGGATTTAGTCCCCGTAGGAAATGTGGAACAGCTGCAGGGAGGGGTAGAACAACCTGAGGAAGGGGTTGTTACCTGCAGCTGCGGTTTGGCAGTGGAAATCAGAATTTTTAAAAGGAAAAATGAAATTATATTTAAATGGGAATTGGATTTGGAGCAGTCATGGTGGGAGTTGGTCCCCGGGCTGCGGAATTTGGACCAGGAGAGGTCATTGGGGATGGTCTCGGGGAAAATGTGCCCCTTACAAAATTTGGTTATGCCAGCCAGCTGGGGGGCTGGGCTGGCAGGATTTGGACATGAGGTCCAACCATGGGTGCCATGGTACGGCCTGGGCCCCACGGGGGGTCTGGTGGAGTGTGGCGTCCCTTGTCCATCAGCGCACCGCCCGAGTGAGCGTCTCGGGCCGGCAGGGTAACCGGACCCTGGTGGGGGTTAAGACCTCCAGGGTGTCCGAGGTGGTTTCTCAGGTGCCTAAGATGGTGTATTATGAGGACCACTAGGGGAAGGTGTTGTGGGTCGCGCCTTGGTGGCGGAACTGCGGACGGCCACCATGGCCCTAATGTGGTGAACGCCCGGGCATGCGGCCTGACACCCTCTCCCTGAGACTCTGGGACAGCCAGCATGTGGTGACCTGCCATGCTGTGTTGGTCTATGGACGCGGGTCGATCCGCATGGACAGGGATGGATTATAGCCCACTGGACAACCATTGGGGCATCTGTGGAACGTGATGGTGTGAGAATGATCTTCCACAGATGTCCTGTTGTTATTTGTGGACTCTCGGTTTGGGAAGAGAGCCATGGGATTGTTGGATTGGAAATGTGTAATGAGCCGAGCCTATAGGCCATGCTCGGCTGGCATGTGTATGGAGAAGCACCCTTCTTTGGTGAGATTAGTAAAATGTGAAAAATATTTGGTATGGGTAATCTGAGGATTAGATGTAAATTTAAGGGTGAATTTTGTGTGAGGCCATGGTGGATACTGACAGCAGTGGCACCATTATTGATCCAGGTGTGTTAGACCAAAGTGTTGGCGGCTGGGATAAAATTGACAGATTAGCAGGACACAGCCTTCAACCGGTTAGGGGGCGACTGTGCCAATATTTGGGACACGGAATTGTGGCGATGGAGTTGGGTAGTCTGGAGGTCAACGTGGTGCTGTGCGTGTCTGAGGTGTGTGGACCATGTCTTCTGGAGGAGTCTCCTGGTGGAGCATGGCTGTCTGCTAGACCTTGGTGTGGTCAAGTGTGGGTGGGCACTGGGGGCTGCAGTTGTGTGGACTGGGGGATGAGGGCGGCATTGGTGATGTGATGTGGATGCCAGGCACTGCGACCACCTCCCCCAGGGCCGAGGTTGTGAGTGTGGTAGTGTTGGCAGCAGGTGCTCACCACATTGGCCAGCTAGGGCTGGTGCAGCCGTGTTCCTCGCAGGGGAGCCGAAGGATGGATGGTGGGTCGCACCCTTATGGACACTCATGGGCCATGTTGGCATTTTGACTGCTCAGCTTGTCCTGATGACCCTTGCACAGTAGAGGTGCGGAGCTGTCGTAGCCAAATGTAGTAGTTTTAGTGATAATCACCGTTGGAGGCGGATCCACATAACTGCCAGTACAGTGGGACAAAAGGCAATTTGGTAGAGTTTGGTAGGCCCTATGGTATCAATTTGGGATTTTGTAGGGTGATTGGCACTTTGGACCTGACCAACTGGCAACTACCTGCACATCAGAGGTGAGGTAAGACTTTGAGGTGTACTGTCCCAGGCTTCAGGACTTGCTATGTAAATTGGGGACATGTAATTTGGAGGAGGGGGCAGGTGAGATTGATGGCATGGCCGGTGAGGGGGATGGAATGTGTGCCTGAGTGGCATTTGTTTATCTGTAGAGGTTCTGTTTTTATGTGGTCGTGAGATTGGAAATTGAAATATGAGTGGTATGGTGTCTTTGATATGTGTTTAGAAATGGTTGGTTAAATGTGAATATGGGCTTTCACATAATGGCAGGCCATGGCAACACCTCCTTTGTACCATCTTTCTTTGAAAATGTGGTTAGAATTGAATGGCAGTGGGGGAGGAAATGTGTTTTGTGGATTTTGTGGGTGGGGAAGGTGTGCGTGTCCGTAGGTGCAGATGAAACTCTGGGAGAGCGATGACTATGACCCCCCTTCTGCAGTAATTACCCCTGGCAGCCAGTGGTTACTGGAAATTGGAGCCCGTCGGTGGTGGGGTCTGTTGGGCGCCCTGGGGTGAGTGAGACTCCCGGCGACCCACGTAGCTGCAAGGAAGCAGGAGGCAACGGAGCCTGGTGTGTGGAGACCCCCACCGGCGGGGTAACAGAACAAGGAGCTGTTCGGCTGTCACAGGGTCAAGAGGTAAAGGGGGAGGGGGCGATGGAATTGTAAGTCGCGTGACTTGTTTTTGGGACTGCGGGCACCACAGCCTGAAGCCATCAAGCACGATCTTGCTCATGCGGAACCTCCCTGCTGCCTAGTAGAGAAATACGCACACATGTGAAATGACCTATGCCATGGTCCTGCAGGGGGGTGAAATAAGTACGTGTGTAATGATTTTAGTGTTTTGATGATTAATGGAACGTGTATGAGTGGTTATGAGTTTGTGTTGCATGAATGTGGGCGAAATCCACCGACCCATGTCACTCACCTGTAACACCAGGACAGGGCCCGCAGAAATTTGGGGTGCATTGGGATGGCCCTGCAGGTAACGTTGAGTCTTGTGGCATCCACCGGGAGACGTGGTCTGTAGGAAGGGGTTGTTTAAATGTTTATTAGAGTTTTTGAAGTTTTGGATAAGTTAAGGTTTGTGGTTAAGTTCGTTTTTGCGTGTTGTTGTTTGTTTCCCCTCTCCACAAGAACAACGAATCATAATCAGTGTAAATATTTGAAATGCATGATTGTTTAAGGGGTTAGCATGTTAAGGAGAATAGGCAGGTAGCTTCGGCTCACTTCCCACAGCCCTCTTGATATAATTCATAGGTTAATTAAGTGAAGGTGGGAGTGCATCAGGGGTCGGTACTAAGTCCACTACTATTTGTAGCTGTGATGGAGGTGCTGGCTCGAAACATAAAGGAGGGTTTACCGTGGGAGTTGTTGTATGCAGATGATCTGGTGTTGATTGCAGAAAGTATGGATGGACTGAAGGAGAAGATGAACAAGTGGAAGGAATGTATGGAGACAAAAGGTCTGAAGGTGAATATCGGAAAGACGAAGGTGATGGCAAGTGGTAAAGCATGTGGTGAGGTGGAAAGAACTGGGAAGTGGCCGTGTGCCGTGTGCAGGAAGGGTGTCGAAGTGAATTCCATTCAATGTACAATGTGCGCTGAGTGGGTTCATCAAAAATGTAGTGGTTTGAGAGGGTCATTAACCAGTGTGGCAGCTACATGCAAGTGTAAGGTGTGCACAGAGGGAGCTGCAGATAGAGGAAATGTTGAGTTGGATCTTGGAGACGGCGTGAAGCTGGAAGGTGTGAAAACATTTTGCTACCTCGGAGACATGCTGAATGGAGAAGGTGGATCAGACTCGGCAATGGTTGCTCGAGTGAGATGTGCATGGAAGAAGTTTTGGGAACTGAGTGGCGTGCTGACGAGGAGGGGAGTGTCGTTGAAGCTGAAGGGAAAGGTGTATGCTGCATGTGTGAGAAGTGTTATGATTTATGGGAGCGAGACATGGGTAATGAACGTAGAGCAGCAACGAAGGCCGGAAAGGGTGGAAATGCGAATGGTTCGGTGGATGTGCGGAGTATCGTTGAGAGAGAGGAAGACAAATGATAAATTGCGAATGATGATGGGAATAGAGCCTGTGATGGATGCTGCGAAGAGAAACAGTTTGAGATGGTTTGGTCATGTGTTGAGGAAGGATGAAAGTGACTGGTTGAGAAAAGTGATGGAATTGAATGTAGAAGGAAGTAGAGGATGGGGAAGACCGAGAAAGACTTGGCTAAAGATGGTCGAAGAAGAAATGCGGGCAAGGGGGTTAACAAGGAGAGATGCAGAAAATAGGGCAAAATGGAGAAGATTGTCATGGTGACCGCAAGGCTAACCCCTGCTCTTGCACGGAAAATGGCCTTAAAATGCCTGTTGTGTTGTTGTTGTATCGGCTACAATCGCAGATATACTGTATATATCTCAAGGCTACAATCGCAGTGGGCTGTTGATGCATTATTATCAACGGAGGTCCATGGTTCGAGCCCCACATTGAGTCAGAACATTTTCACATTTCGCCCCTCGCAGGAATTTGATCCCTGTTTATAAAATTGTCGATGAATTAATCTTCAATGCATTTCTACTTATTCACACATACATACCCATGCATATACTTACGCTAACATTCGGGATCTGCCTAGCAGGCACATAAGACATCGGCCATTATAAAGCTCGCAGTGTTAAGTGTGGAAAAGTTCTGAGGAGATTGCGGCTGGCTCAATAGCGCAGTGGGCTGTTGACGCGTTATCAACGGAGGTCCGTGGTTCGAGCCCCGCATTGAGTCAGAATTTTTTCACACTTAGCCCCTCGCAGGAATTTGATTCCTGTTTCTAAAATTATATATATATATATATATATATATATATATATATATATATGTATATATATATATATGTATATATATAGTCGTGGCCAAAAATATTGGCACCCTTGCACTTTTTTCAAATAATGCACCATTTCTTCCAGAAAATTGGTGAAATTCAAAAATATTTTGATATCCACGTGTATTTCTTTGGTTTGCAGTGGAACAAAACAAAAAAAGCTGAAAGAAATTACAAAATCTTAGCTTATTCCACACAAAAATCCTAAAATGGCCTGGACAATATTGGCACCTTTTAGAAGTTGTTAGAAATAATTAGATTTCAAGCAGGTGATTCTCCTTTACTTTGGAATGGAACTCACCTGTGGTGAGTTGCAGGTGCTTGCAATATAAAAATCATTCATTCATCCAGTTTGAAGAGAGAAAAGGAGTCATTCTGCTGTTTTGTGTCGCTGTGTGTACCGCAATGAGCATGGAGAAAAGTAGGAAAACCAGAGAATTGTCTGAGGAGGTCAGACACAACATTGTAGCCAAGCATGGACAATCTCAAGGCTACAAGTCCATCTCCACAGACCTTTATGTTCCTGTGCCCATAGTATGCAATGTTATCAGGAAGTTTAAGGACCATGGCACTGTAGCCAACCTCCCTGGATGTGGCTGCAAGAGAAAACCTGATCGAAGATTGCAGCGAAGGATTGTTGGAATGGTGGAGAAAGCACTATGATCAACTGCCAAACAGATTCAAGCTCACTTTCAGACACAAGGTATGACAGCTCAACTCGCAAATTCCGTCGCCAAGTCAATGAAAGGGGGTTATATTGTAGGAGTCCACTTCTGAGAGAGAGACATAAGAAAGCCGACTGGAGTTTTCAAAACACACCTGAACAAGTCATGAATCGTGATTGTGCTTACATGCACACGAATTGTGATTATAAATACCCACACACATATTTGTATGTATGTATGGATATCTACTCCGCAAATTTTGAGCAAATAAGCAAGTGCAGACCCGGTCTCGGGTGACGTTTCACTTGCTTCAAAGTAGGCTTCCTCAAGCCAATCGACCTGAGGTCTGAGACCGGGTCTGTGGGTCTATATCCAGGGGTCTAGAGGTACTGGGTCTAGAGGTACCGGGTCTAGAGATACTGGGTCTAGAGGTCTATTTGCGGGGGATGTAGAGGACCCGGGGCAAGAGATCTCTTGAGAAAAGTCGCATGAGACCAGGGCTAGAGGTCTATTGGCCGAAGGGCGCCTGCGGTGAAGCAGGTGAAATGTCACATGAGACCAGGTCTGCTCTTGCTTTTATGCTCAAATTTGCAGAGTAGATCTCGTTTTACCTTCTGGTTGGACGTGCCTTTCTTTCTTTAAGAAGAAGAAAAACACATAAAATGTCATAGCCCCCATGGTTTTAGTAATTTTGCTCTACAGAGTTAAAGGCCGTCAGTCGGCCATCTTTGGTGAGATTACAAAACAATCTTCTGCATATGTATAGTCTCATGCGTTGTCTTTGTGACAAGTTTGAACAAAATCGGTCCATGCATGTCTGAGAAATCATTGCGGACGTACGGTCGTAATCTCTTTATACATCTCCCCACCATTTTCCCCTTTCATTTTCGCACAAATGAAAACATATTTCTCAGTTCTCATGACACCGTGACAAGGGCTTAATTAAAATTGACTGCTCTGTATTACAGCTGACACTGACATTGAGGAACAATTTCCTTTCTACTCATCAAGAATCTGCATGAATATTAACAATTCAACATGAATCAAGTTCAAATCCACAGTGACACGTGTATGTCATCGAATTCCGACGCCGTTTGATGAAACTTTAACTTTACTTCAGTCAGCTTCTGTCCAAGAATGACACACATGCCAAATGAGCCTTGGACACTACTAGTTGGTCATTAAGACATTCCTCAGAGGTAAAGAAGAAGGAGAAAAGAATCGGGTTTTATATGAACCAAAACTGCGCACTGCCGAACTATCACTGTAATTCCAAACCGTTTTTCCTGCTTCGATGGGTCAAAATGACTAGTCTGGCAAACTATACACCACAGACTATTTAACATTCAGTTTTGACATCTGGCTGAAATAACTTTCAAAAGGACTGTGTGCTTCCTGATGGCTAATGCGCTGCTGCCAGGACACCATATCGGTAGTTTTCATCTGATTTGACCCTGTCTGGGCTCCAATCTGTTAACACAGGGCCCAACATCAGACACACTCACTCACATGTCTGCAGTACTTGGCTGCTTGCCTGAATAATTTAGATGTGGTATGACTAGGTTGCTGATGCACATTAGGCCAGAAAATTCCAATTTGGCTGGTATAATTTATCTGGCATACGGGTACGCAATGGCCTGCACTTTTCAAAAGTCTCCGTGGGATCTTGAATGCCCATAAAAGAATGCCGGGATATAGGAAAGCTGGATTAAAATTCCCTAAGAAAGATGGCCTTGACTTCAACAAGGTTTGATTGGTTGTTCTCCTCCTCTTCCCTTTATAAGGAGTCAGGTCCAATGGTACCAAGTTCCTGTCCTGCCTCGACCACGATACTCCTCCACTCCGCTCTGTCGTCAGCCAACTCTCTTCCATCTCCTACTACCCTACCTTACTGATATCCGTCCTCACGCAATCCTCCCATCTAAACCGTGATATACCTCTTTTCCTCCCACCTTGCTCCTTTAACCTCGCCGCTATCTCTGCCATTCCCTCTCCACCCATCTGCACCGAGTGTCCAGCCCATCTCAGCCGACATTTCACCAATCTCCGCACCAACATCATCTGCACACTAATCTCCCCCCTCAGTTCATCCATCCTCCTTATATCCACCCTCTTCACTGCCACAATCCTCCTAACCAAGTCTTCTCACAGACTTCCAGCCTCTGATTACTGAGTGTTAATTAAATACATTTACAAGGGGCGTTCAAATATTTTATGGAACGAGATACTCACAATAGCGCAATAAATAAATTATATAAAAACAATTATTCAGAAAATATTCCCAAAATACAACATCAAAAATGTATAAAAACCTTCACGTTTCTTGTACTTTAGTGAGTATATCGTTCTGAGAACTTTTTGAACATCTCTATGATCAAAAATGATCTGAGCAATCCAAACAGTTTAGAGTGTGTGAGCATATCTAAGGAATCGTTTTACAACACTGTAGTGAGTGATTCCCTTAAAAGTTTCATCAAAGCCCAAATAATTACAATATGTTATCATGCAATAATCCTCAACTTAATTAACACTTCCTGCTCTCTCCATGCTCAGTGAGTTTGCAGAATCAACCAGCGATGCCACGAACCTCACCTTGTTTTCAAAATAAGTCATGTTTCATTGTTGAAGTTAAGCTATTATATGTTGTGCCCTTTCACACCAAGCGCTAATTATATCACTCCTTTCAATACTTTTGCACAATTAATGTCCTTTGGAAGAGGAAACTCATTGTCACAGCTTGTCAAATGATTCCCATATGCACATCCTGTTTACAGTGAAGAAAGAAGATGTGATAATGGTTCCTGGAACATCATTAAAAAAAACATCCCTTACACCTCTACACTGGTAAAAAGATGTGATAATGGGGGCTGGAACATCATAAAAAACATCCCTTACACCTCCACACTGGTAAAAAGATGTGATAATGGGGGCTGGAACATCATAAAAAACATCCCTTACACCTCTACACTGGTAAAAAGATGTGATAATGGGGGCTGGAACATCATAAAAAACATCCCTTACACCTCCACACTGGTAAAAAGATGTGATAATGGGGGCTGGAACATCATAAAAAACATCCCTTACACCTCTACACTGGTAAAAAGATGTGATAATGGGGGCTGGAACATCATAAAAAACATCCCTTACACCTCCACACTGGTAAAAAGATGTGATAATGGGGGCTGGAACATCATAAAAAAAACATCCCTTACACCTTTACACTGGTAAAAAGATGTGATGATGGGGGCTGGAACATCATAAAAAAACATCCCAAACAAAAAACAGTTGGTACTTCGCTTATTTTACCGACAATGGTAAAAAGATGTGATGATGGGGAATGGAACATCATAAAAAAAACATCCCTTACACCTCTACAATGGTAAAAAGATGTGATGATGGGGGCTGGAACATCATAAAAAAACATCCCTTACACCTCTACAATGGTAAAAAGATGTGATGATGGGGGTTGGAACATCATAAAAAAAACATCCCTTACACCTCTACAATGGTAAAAAGATGTGATGATGGGGGCTGGAACATCATAAAAAAACATCCCTTACACCTCTACACTGGTAAAAAAGATGTGATAATGGGGGCTGGAACGTCATAAAAAAACATCCCTTACACCTCTACAATGTTAAAAAGATGTGATAATGGGGGCTGGAACATCAAAAAAAACATCCCTTACACCTCTACACTGGTAAAAATATGTGATGATGGGGGCTGGAACATCATAAAAAAACATCCCTTACACCTCCACAATGGTAAAAAGATGTGATAATGGGGGCTGGAACATCATAAAAAAAACATCCCTTACACCTCTACAATGGTAAAAAGATGTGATGATGGGGGCTGGAACATCATAAAAAAAACATCCCTTACACCTTTACACTGGTAAAAAGATGTGATGATGGGGGCTGGAACATCATAAAAAAACATCCCTTACACCTCTACAATGGTAAAAAGATGTGATGATGGGGGCTGGAACATCATTTAAAAAACATCCCTTACACCTCTACAATGGTAAAAAGATGTGATGATGGGGGCTGGAACATCATTAAAAAAACATCCCTTACACCTCTACACTGGTAAAAAGATGTGATGATGGGGGATGGAACATCATAAAACAAGCGTTACGCCTAGGTCCCCCGTCGGTGAAGTGATGTGAGTTGACAAAGTGGAAGACGCAGAAAACATGCTATGATATGATATTTCGCTCACAAGGTTCAGACTTACATGGAGGCGGCCATCTTGGATTTTGACGTGGCGACCCAATTTACAATAGCGTTCTTCCTTATGCCGAGATACACCCACACACCAAATTAGAAGTTGGTACTTCGCTTATTTTTCAAGATATTCATCTCACAAGGTTCAGACATACATGGCGGCGGCCATCTTGAATTTTGACGTGGCGACCCAATTTTAAACAGCGTTCTTCCTTGTGCCTAGATACAGCCACACACCAGATTAGAAGTTGGTACTTCGCTTATTTTTCGAGATATTTCGCTCACAAGGTTCAGACATATATATGGTGGCGGCCATCTTGGATTTTGACGTGGCGACGCAATTTTCAAAAGCGTTCTTCCTTATGTCTAGATACACCCACACACCAAATTAGACATTGGTACTTCACTTATTTTTCAGGATATTCATCTCACAAGGTTCAGACATACATGGCGGCGGCCATCTTGGATTTTGACGTGGCGACCCAATTTTCAATAGAGTTCTTCCTTATGCCTAGATACACCCACACACCAGATTAGAAGTTGGTACTTCACTTATTTTTCAAGATATTCATCTCACAAGGTTCAGACATACATGGCACCAGACATACATGGCGGCAGCCATCTTGGATTTTGACGTGGGTTGCACCCACACACCAAATTCGAATGCGGTCCTTCGCTTACGCACGCCCGCACGCAAACACGCACGCACGCACGGACGGACGGACGGACGGACACACGGACACACGGACGGAGGGAAAAACCATCGTCCCCCTTTCGCTCCGCGATGCGACGGGGGACAAAAACATCCCTTACACCTCTACAATGGTAAAAAGATGTGATGATGGGGGCTGGAACATCATAAAAAAACATCCCTTACACCTCTACACTGCTAAAAAGATGTGATAATGGGGGCTGGAACATCATGAAAAGATTCCTTACACCTCTACACTGGTAAAAAGATGTGATAATGGGGGCTGGAACATCATTTTAAAAAACATCCCTTACACCTCTACACTGGTAAAAAGATGTGATAATGGGGGCTGGAACATCATAAAAAAACATCCTTTACACCTTTACAATGGCAAAAAGATGTGATAATGGGGGCTGGAACATCATAAAAAAACATCCCTTACACCTCTACAATGGTAAAAAGATGTGATAATGGGGTCTGGAACATCATAAAAAAACATCCCTTACACCTCTACACTGGTAAAAAGATGTGATGATGGGGGCTGGAACATCATAAAAAAACATCCCTTACACCTCTACACTGGTAAAAAAAGATGTGATGATGGGGGCTGGACCATCATAAAATAAACATCCCTTACACCTCTACAATGGTAAAAAGATGTGATAATGGGGGCTGGAACATCATAAAAAAACATCCCTTACACCTCTACACTGGTAAGAAGATGTGATGATGGGGGCTGGAACATCATAAAAAAACATCCCTTATACCTCTACAATGGTAAAAAGATGTGATAATGGGGGCTGGAACATCATAAAAAAACATCCTTTACACCTCTACACTGGTAAAAAGATGTGATAATGGGGGCTGGAACATCATAAAAACATCCCTTGCACCTTTACACTGGTAAAAAGATGTGATGATGGGGGCTGGAACATCATAAAAAAACATCCCTTACACCTCTACACTGGTAAAAAAAGATGTGATGATGGGGGCTGGAACATCATAAAAAAACATCCCTTACACCTCTACACTGGTAAAAAAGATGTGATGATGGGGGCTGGACCATCATTAAAAAACATCCCTTACACCTCTACAATGGTAAAAAGATGTGATAATGGGGGCTGGAACATCATAAAAAACATCCCTTACACCTCTACAATGGTAAAAACATGTGATAATGGGGGCTGGAACATCATAAAAAAACATCCCTTACACCTCTACAATGGTAAAAACATGTGATAATGTGGGCTGGAACATCATAAAAAAACATCCCTTACACCTCTACAATGGTAAAAAGATGTGATAATGGGGGCTGGAACATCATAAAAAACATCCCTTACACCTCTACAATGGTAAAAAGATGTGAGAATGGGGGCTGGAACATCATTAAAAAAACATCCCTTATACCTCTACAATGGTAAAAAGATGTGATAATGGGGGCTGGAGCATCATAAAAATCATCCCTTACACCTCTACACTGGTAAGAAGATGTGATGATGGGGGCTGGAACATCATAAAAAAACATCCCTTACACCTCTACAATGGTAAAAAGATGTGATAATGGGGGCTGGAACATCATAAAAAAACATCCCTTACACCTCTACACTGGTAAGAAGATGTGATGATGGGGAATGGAACATCATAAAAAAAACATCCCTTACACCTCTACAATGGTAAAAAGATGTGATGATGGGGGCTGGAACATCATAAAAAAACATCCCTTACACCTCTACAATGGTAAAAAGATGTGATGATGGGGGTTGGAACATCATAAAAAAAACATCCCTTACACCTCTACAATGGTAAAAAGATGTGATGATGGGGGCTGGAACATCATAAAAAAACATCCCTTACACCTCTACACTGGTAAAAAAGATGTGATAATGGGGGCTGGAACGTCATAAAAAAACATCCCTTACACCTCTACAATGTTAAAAAGATGTGATAATGGGGGCTGGAACATCAAAAAAAACATCCCTTACACCTCTACACTGGTAAAAATATGTGATGATGGGGGCTGGAACATCATAAAAAAACATCCCTTACACCTCCACAATGGTAAAAAGATGTGATAATGGGGGCTGGAACATCATAAAAAAAACATCCCTTACACCTCTACAATGGTAAAAAGATGTGATGATGGGGGCTGGAACATCATAAAAAAAACATCCCTTACACCTTTACACTGGTAAAAAGATGTGATGATGGGGGCTGGAACATCATAAAAAAACATCCCTTACACCTCTACAATGGTAAAAAGATGTGATGATGGGGGCTGGAACATCATTTAAAAAACATCCCTTACACCTCTACAATGGTAAAAAGATGTGATGATGGGGGCTGGAACATCATTAAAAAAACATCCCTTACACCTCTACACTGGTAAAAAGATGTGATGATGGGGGATGGAACATCATAAAACAAGCGTTACGCCTAGGTCCCCCGTCGGTGAAGTGATGTGAGTTGACAAAGTGGAAGACGCAGAAAACATGCTATGATATGATATTTCGCTCACAAGGTTCAGACTTACATGGAGGCGGCCATCTTGGATTTTGACGTGGCGACCCAATTTACAATAGCGTTCTTCCTTATGCCGAGATACACCCACACACCAAATTAGAAGTTGGTACTTCGCTTATTTTTCAAGATATTCATCTCACAAGGTTCAGACATACATGGCGGCGGCCATCTTGAATTTTGACGTGGCGACCCAATTTTAAACAGCGTTCTTCCTTGTGCCTAGATACAGCCACACACCAGATTAGAAGTTGGTACTTCGCTTATTTTTCGAGATATTTCGCTCACAAGGTTCAGACATATATATGGTGGCGGCCATCTTGGATTTTGACGTGGCGACGCAATTTTCAAAAGCGTTCTTCCTTATGTCTAGATACACCCACACACCAAATTAGACATTGGTACTTCACTTATTTTTCAGGATATTCATCTCACAAGGTTCAGACATACATGGCGGCGGCCATCTTGGATTTTGACGTGGCGACCCAATTTTCAATAGAGTTCTTCCTTATGCCTAGATACACCCACACACCAGATTAGAAGTTGGTACTTCACTTATTTTTCAAGATATTCATCTCACAAGGTTCAGACATACATGGCACCAGACATACATGGCGGCAGCCATCTTGGATTTTGACGTGGGTTGCACCCACACACCAAATTCGAATGCGGTCCTTCGCTTACGCACGCCCGCACGCAAACACGCACGCACGCACGGACGGACGGACGGACGGACACACGGACACACGGACGGAGGGAAAAACCATCGTCCCCCTTTCGCTCCGCGATGCGACGGGGGACAAAAACATCCCTTACACCTCTACAATGGTAAAAAGATGTGATGATGGGGGCTGGAACATCATAAAAAAACATCCCTTACACCTCTACACTGCTAAAAAGATGTGATAATGGGGGCTGGAACATCATGAAAAGATTCCTTACACCTCTACACTGGTAAAAAGATGTGATAATGGGGGCTGGAACATCATTTTAAAAAACATCCCTTACACCTCTACACTGGTAAAAAGATGTGATAATGGGGGCTGGAACATCATAAAAAAACATCCTTTACACCTTTACAATGGCAAAAAGATGTGATAATGGGGGCTGGAACATCATAAAAAAACATCCCTTACACCTCTACAATGGTAAAAAGATGTGATAATGGGGTCTGGAACATCATAAAAAAACATCCCTTACACCTTTACAATGGCAAAAAGATGTGATAATGGGGGCTGGAACATCATAAAAAAACATCCCTTACACCTCTACACTGGTAAAAAGATGTGATGATGGGGGCTGGAACATCATAAAAAAACATCCCTTACACCTCTACACTGGTAAAAAAAGATGTGATGATGGGGGCTGGACCATCATAAAATAAACATCCCTTACACCTCTACAATGGTAAAAAGATGTGATAATGGGGGCTGGAACATCATAAAAAAACATCCCTTACACCTCTACACTGGTAAGAAGATGTGATGATGGGGGCTGGAACATCATAAAAAAACATCCCTTATACCTCTACAATGGTAAAAAGATGTGATAATGGGGGCTGGAACATCATAAAAAAACATCCTTTACACCTCTACACTGGTAAAAAGATGTGATAATGGGGGCTGGAACATCATAAAAACATCCCTTGCACCTTTACACTGGTAAAAAGATGTGATGATGGGGGCTGGAACATCATAAAAAAACATCCCTTACACCTCTACACTGGTAAAAAAAGATGTGATGATGGGGGCTGGAACATCATAAAAAAACATCCCTTACACCTCTACACTGGTAAAAAAGATGTGATGATGGGGGCTGGACCATCATTAAAAAACATCCCTTACACCTCTACAATGGTAAAAAGATGTGATAATGGGGGCTGGAACATCATAAAAAACATCCCTTACACCTCTACAATGGTAAAAACATGTGATAATGGGGGCTGGAACATCATAAAAAAACATCCCTTACACCTCTACAATGGTAAAAACATGTGATAATGTGGGCTGGAACATCATAAAAAAACATCCCTTACACCTCTACAATGGTAAAAAGATGTGATAATGGGGGCTGGAACATCATAAAAAACATCCCTTACACCTCTACAATGGTAAAAAGATGTGAGAATGGGGGCTGGAACATCATTAAAAAAACATCCCTTATACCTCTACAATGGTAAAAAGATGTGATAATGGGGGCTGGAGCATCATAAAAATCATCCCTTACACCTCTACACTGGTAAGAAGATGTGATGATGGGGGCTGGAACATCATAAAAAAACATCCCTTACACCTCTACAATGGTAAAAAGATGTGATAATGGGGGCTGGAACATCATAAAAAAACATCCCTTACACCTCTACACTGGTAAGAAGATGTGATGATGGGGGCTGGAACATCATAAAAAAAACATCCCTTATACCTCTACAATGGTAAAAAGATGTGATAATGGGGGCTGGAACATCATAAAAAAACATCCTTTACACCTCCACACTGGTAAAAAGATGTGATAATGGGGGCTGGAACATCATAAAAACATCCCTTGCACCTTTACACTGGTAAAAAGATGTGATGATGGGGGCTGGAACATCATAAAAAAACATCCCTTACACCTCTACACTGGTAAAAAAAGATGTGATGATGGGGGCTGGAACATCATAAAAAAAACATCCCTTACACCTCTACACTGGTAAAAAAGATGTGATGATGGGGGCTGGACCATCATTAAAAAAACATCCCTTACACCTCTACACTGGTAAAAACATGTGATAATGGGGGCTGGAACATCATAAAAAAACATCCCTTCTACCTCTACAATGGTAAAAAAGATGTGATGATGGGGGCTGGAACATCATAAAAAACATCCCTTACACCTCTACACTGGTAAAAAAGATGTGATAATGGGGGCTGGAACATCATTAAAAAAACATCCCTTACACCTCTACACTGGTAAAAAAGATGTGATGATGGGGGCTGGACCATCATTTAAAAAACATCCCTTACACCTTTACAATGGTAAAAAGATGTGATAATGGGGGCTGGAACATCATAAAAAAACATCCCTTACACCTCTACACTGGTAAAAAGATGTGATAATGGGGGCTGGAACATCATTAAAAACATCCCTTACACCTCTACACTGGTAAAAAAAGATGTGATAATGGGGGCTGGAACATCATAAAAAAACATCCCTTCTACCTCTACAATGGTAAAAAAGATGTGATGATGGGGGCTGGAACATCATAAAAAACATCCCTTACACCTCTACACTGGTAAAAAGATGTGATAATGGGGGCTGGAACATCATAAAAAAAACATCCCTTACACCTCTACACTGGTAAAAAAGATGTGATGATGGGGGCTGGACCATCATTAAAAAAACATCCCTTACACCTTTACAATGGTAAAAAGATGTGATAATGGGGGCTGGAACATCATAAAAAAACATCCCTTACACCTCTACACTGGTAAAAAGATGTGATAATGGGGGCTGGAACATCATTAAAAACATCCCTTACACCTCTACACTGGTAAAAAAGATGTGATAATGGGGGCTGGAACATCATAAAAAAACATCCCTTATACCTCTACAATGGTAAAAAAGATGTGATGATGGGGGCTGGAACATCATAAAAAAACATCCCTTACACCTCTACACTGGTAACAAGATGTTATGATGGGGGCTGGAACATCATAAAAAAACATGCCTTACACCTCTACACTGGTA
>NC_136273.1:100382443-100492443 GCF_964187855.1 Myxine glutinosa
GAGAGTTCGACGAAGAAATGGACAGTTGGTCTGAGTGAGTCTGAGTTGGCAAAGTGCGGGTGGCTGAGTGCAAGAGAGAGAGGGAGGGGTGGAAAGTAAACTTAGAGGATGACAGTGTGTGCTCATTGGCCTGAAGCCACAAGCTCGTCCGGGATCCAGCCTGCAATCTCCCTCCCAATGAGACCACCACCACCTGCCCCTCAACACCCGTGCAAACATCGCGTGGCGAGGTTTTTCTGTCTTGTGATCTATCCCTGTCTTTGTTGTGTGTGTGTGTGTGAGGGATTGGGCCTCAATAGTAGATTGCATCAAGTTGTCAAAATCTCATTTCTCACAGCAACCATAGAGGATTATTATTAGAGAAACTCTTGTCATCGTTGTGTTTGCTTCTTGTTCTTCCCTCCCCTACATTTCTTAATAAATCCTGTTTTTTCACACTGGCATTTCACCCTGGGTTATGGTTCGAATCGGAAATGGTAATGAACAATGTGGGTTAGACCACAGCCGTTATAAATTAGCACAGAAAACCACCTCATTAGAAGGTTCAAAACCCAATGGTTCACCCCAGCTTATCGCTCGGCACATCCTTTAGTCGGGAGAACCAGGTTCGACGACAGCTCTCGTTGGAGTTTCTGCGCATCAGAAACCGAAGTGAAGGTCTGTTTGGCTTTCCCTAGCAGACCGCATAGGCCTCCGAGTACCATCAGTTACTAAATTGGTGACCGTTCAGGTGGAACATTTGAAGTGTCCAACAAGGTAAGTCCTTTTTCTGTAGAAGAAACAACCAATCAATCCTCACATAATCGATAATCTTCAGATGGCTAGGATCATGAAAATTAACACCCTGCTCTTCCAACCAAAGAAAGCGGCATGCAGTAACCATAGAAACGTGCATACAGTAACCATAGAAAGCTGCATACAGTAACCATATAAACCTGCATAAAGTAACCATAGAAAGCTGCATACAGTAACCATATAAACCTGCATAAAGTAACCATAGAAAGCTGCATACAGTAACCATAGAAACCTGCATACAGTAACCATAGAAAGCTGCATACAGTAACCATAGAAACCTGCATACAGTAACCATAGAAAGCTGCATACAGTAACCATATAAACCTGCATAAAGTAACCATAGAAAGCTGCATACAGTAAACAAAGAAACCTGCATAAAGTAACCATAGAAAGCTGCATAAAGTAACCATAGAAACCTGCATAAAGTAACCATATAAACCTGCATAAAGTAACCATATAAACCTGCATAAAGTAACCGTAGAAAGCTGCATACAGTAACCATAGAAACCTGCATAAAGTAACCATAGAAAGCTGCATAAAGTAACCATAGAAACCTGCATACAGTAACCATAGAAAGCTGCATTCAGTAACCATATAATCCTGCACACAGTAAACATAGAAACCTGCATACAGTAACCATAGAAAGCTGCATTCAGTAACCATATAATCCTGCACACAGTAAACAAAGAAAGCTGCATACAGTAACCATAGAAAGCTGCATACAGTAACCATAGAAAGCTGCATACAGTAACCATAGAAAGCTGCATACAGTAACCATAGAAAGCTGCATACAGTAACCATAGGAAGCTGCATACAGTAACCATAGAAAGCTGCATACAGTAACCATAGAAGGCTGCATTCAGTAACCATATAATCCTGCACACAGTAAACAAAGAAAGCTGCATACAGTAACCATAGAAAGCTGCATACAGTAACCATAGAAAGCTGCATACAGTAACCATAGAAAGCTGCATACAGTAACCATAGAAAGCTGCATACAGTAACCATAGGAAGCTGCATACAGTAACCATAGAAAGCTGCATACAGTAACCATAGAAAGCTGCATACAGTAACCATAGAAAGCTGCATTCAGTAACCATAGAAACCTGCATACAGTAAACAAAGAAACCTGTATACAGTAACCATAGAAAGCTGCATTCAGTAACCATAGAAACCTGCATACAGTAACCATATAATCCTGCATACAGTAACTATATAAACCTGCATGCAGTAACCATAGAAACCTTCATACAGTACCCATAGAAAGCTGCATTTAGTAACCATAGAAACCTGCACACAGTAACCATAGAAACCTGCATACAGTAACCATAGAAACCTGCATACAGTAACCATAGAAACCTGCATTCAGTAACCATAGAAACCTGCATACAGTAAACAAAGAAAGCTGCATACAGTAACCATATAAATCTGCATACAGTAAACAAAGAAAGCTGTATACAGTAACCATAGAAAGCTGCATTCAGTAACCATAGAAACCTGCATACAGTAACCATATAATCCTGCATACAGTAACTATATAAACCTGCATGCAGTAACCATAGAAACCTTCATACAGTACCCATAGAAAGCTGCATTTAGTAACCATAGAAACCTGCACACAGTAACCATAGAAACCTGCATACAGTAACCATAGAAACCTGCATACAGTAACCATAGAAACCTGCATTCAGTAACCATAGAAACCTGCATACAGTAAACAAAGAAAGCTGCATACAGTAACCATAGAAACCTGCATACAGTAAACAAAGAAAGCTGTATACAGTAACCATATAAACCTGCATAGAGTAAACAAAGAAAGCTGTATACAGTAACCATATAAACCTGCATAGAGTAAACAAAGAAAGCTGCATACAGTAACCATATAAACCTGCATTGAGTAAACAAAGAAAGCTGTATACAGTAACCATATAAACCTGCATAGAGTAAACAAAGAAAGCTGCATACAGTAACCATATAAACCTGCATTGAGTAAACAAAGAAAGCTGTATACAGTAACCATATAAACCTGCATAGAGTAAACAAAGAAAGCTGTATACAGTAACCATATAAACCTGCATAGAGTAAACAAAGAAAGCTGTATACAGTAACCATATAAACCTGCATAGAGTAAACAAAGAAAGCTGTATACAGTAACCATATAAACCTGCATAGAGTAAACAAAGAAAGCTGTATACAGTAACCATATAAACCTGCATAGAGTAAACAAAGAAAGCTGCATACAGTAACCATATAAACCTGCATAGAGTAAACAAAGAAAGCTGCATACAGTAACCATATAAACCTGCATAGAGTAAACAAAGAAAGCTGCATACAGTAACCATATAAACCTGCATAGAGTAAACAAAGAAAGCTGTATACAGTAACCATATAAACCTGCATTGAGTAAACAAAGAAAGCTGTATACAGTAACCATATAAACCTGCATAGAGTAAACAAAGAAAGCTGCATACAGTAACCATATAAACCTGCATAGAGTAAACAAAGAAAGCTGTATACAGTAACCATATAAACCTGCATAGAGTAAACAAAGAAAGCTGCATACAGTAACCATATAAACCTGCATAGAGTAAACAAAGAAAGCTGCATACAGTAACCATATAAACCTGCATAGAGTAAACAAAGAAAGCTGTATACAGTAACCATAGAAAGCTGCATAGATTAACCATATAAACCTGCATACAGTAAACAAAGAAAGCTGCATACAGTAACCATATAAACCTGCATAGAGTAAACAAAGAAAGCTGCATTCAGTAACCATAGAAACCTGCATACAGTAAACAAAGAAAGCTGCATACAGTAACCATAGAAAGCTGCATAGATTAACCATATAAACCTGCATACAGTAAACAAAGAAAGCTGCATACAGTAACCATATAAACCTGCATAGAGTAAACAAAGAAAGCTGCATTCAGTAACCATAGAAACCTGCATACAGTAAACAAAGAAAGCTGCATACAGTAACCATAGAAACCTGCATACAGTAAACAAAGAAAGCTGCATACAGTAACCATATAAACCTGCATAGAGTAAACAAAGAAAGTTGCATACAGTAACCATATAAACCTGCATAGAGTAAACAAAGAAAGCTGTATACAGTAACCATAGAAAGCTGCATTCAGTAACCATAGAAAACTGTATACAGTAAACAAAGAAAGCTGTATACAGTAACCATAGAAAACTGCATTCAATAACCATAGAAAACTGTATACAGTAACCATAGAAACCTGCATGCAGTAACCATAGAAAACTGCAGACAGTAACCATAGAAAACTGCATACAGTAACCATAGAAGGCTACACAAGGTAAGCCTAATCACAGATGAGAGACTTGAATGGGTCTTGATATTTATATGATGACTGCTGTCGGCTTTGCATGTGGAACATGTTAGGGAGCCCCGTGGTGTGTGTTTCTGTGTATACTGTTGCTGACGACTCGTCAATAAGCGATGGAACCGGTACGGTGGCAGATGGAGGCATGTAACATTGGGATTGTCACACACAGATGGCACACAACATATAGGTTCCCGAGTTAGGTCATTATTAAATGTTCCAGAAAAGTTCTCCGTTGCGTCTAGTGGGTTTCAAAGGGGATATGCGGCGTTGAGGGATTAGTTACGTTTTTCCCCCCATATTGCCCCTGTTGCCTGGTGTTGGCTTAGCGGTTAGGGTGCTGGCTTGGGATCCTAGGATCCTGGGTTCGAATCCCGATCGATCGCTGAATTAACGCCAGGGGGGTTGACTCAGCCTGTCATCCTTCCGAGGTCGGCAAATTGAGTACCAGCTTGCTGGGATGAATGATCACGGTGTGTACCCAGATTTAGAATAGGTACACCGTATCCCTGCGCATCGTAAGAGCGTGACCAAGGGTTGGCGTCAGGAAGGGCATCTGGCCATAAAAACATTGCCTCAAACAGGGAACCATGATTGTCATGGGGCCCGCAAGGCTAACCCCCGCTGTTGCGGGGAAAATGGCTTTAAAACGACCATTCATTCATTCATTCATTCATTGCCCCCATCTATCTTTGTTCTGGAATCGAGCGCTATTTCTTTCGAGCCGTGGAGGAAACGCACCATTCCTCATTTGCATATGCACGCCAAAACACATTCAAGTCAGCGCGCCATAACCCATCTGCCACCGCCACCACAAAAGCACCTCAACCTCAGTTTAACCACTATGGGAGAACAAACCACCTCCACGCCACAACACCACAACCGCCTTCCTCTACCTCAAGACCAATGATCATCATTTAGTTTTATTTACTCACAATTCAACCATGCCACCTCAACCACAGTCCCACCACCACAAGACCTCAACCATTCGATCATCGCAACACTTAAACCACCTGCCTGCACCTCACTGCCGCAATCTCCTGCTGCTTGAGTATGCCATTTCGCCTGTGCTTGTGACGCCACCAGCCAACAAGACGCACTGCCGGTTAGTGCAAATCTGTGCCAACCTTCCCATTGTTCCCTCCTGTCGGCGATGACCGATTGTTCCCTCCTGTCCACCATGACATCCCGGCCTTTGCCGGATATTCTAGAAGTGAACAGGGAGCGATGCAAGTCCGCCCAATGTTAAGTCAGGAGTTGAGGCCCGTGGCACGTCCTGGACATGATTGAGGACAATTTCAGACCAACAAGCTCGCAGAGAGGGTGACGTCACACAGAGGCTCATCTGAGCTAATGAACATGCCACACAGGACCAAAGAGGGCAGCACATGACATTTGCTCCCGGCCACCATGCCTGGACATGGCAGGGCGTCACTCTTGACCCCTACCGGACCCCGCCCCTCCTCGGACACATATAAGGAGGAGCTGCAAATTGGTCTCGACATTAAACATTAAGCAGACAGAATCAGACAGTTAAGGAGAGATTCCGATTGAATCAGAGAGCATCCAGCAGTTCAAGTTCCGTCCAGGACAGGTCAAGACAGAAAGAGATGGGATGGAGACGGAGACAACATTGTTAGGGGCTAATCTCTGTCATCCAGTCTGGTCTTCAAGTTCCATTGTGCTTCATCGGAGCTATCCACCAGGGGCACCAACCTGCAGCCTTCAACCTGCCAGGGAAATCGAGAGGATCTCTGGGTGAACCGTTCAATCAAAGGGTGCACAACAATTTACTCTGCATTATCCCTTCCCCCAGTGCAGGGAAGCAACAGACTCATGAATCATTGCATGGTGAGCCAAGACATCATTCCAAAGCCTTTCTTGCTCTTTTTTTTCTGAAACCTTTCTACCTTTCCTATGGGTGCCAGTCTGATTTGGTGCCAATGCTAAGTTTGCTTAGGTAAGACTTAAGTAATATAAGTGGTTATATTAGATGGGTAAGATTTGCACTGTGTCTCTCTGCTTTGGTACATTGCGGAACCACACACATTTCCCCTTTTGTTGCCTTTCGTTGCCCGGAGTGTACCCCGGTTTAGAATAGGTACACCGTATCCCTGCGTGTCGTAAGAGGCGACTAAAATGGTTGGCGTCAAGAAGGGCATCCGGCCAGAAAAACATTGCCTCAAAAAGAGAACCATGACAATTACAACTACATATGGGCAGGGTACAGCCCGAAGTACCCCGTGGGGGACCCCACTCCCGCTGGTCAAAACTCAAGGTGGCGAACCCGATGGAAGCAAGGGTGGAAATCATTCCATTTATGACGACGAAACGTCTGATGCCTGAAGTGGAGATCGGTTTCTGAGGTTTGGGACATCGAATGTAGGGACAATTACAGGGATATCAGGAGAAGTGGTGGAAGTATTGGTCAGAAGAAGAGTGGACATATGTTGTGTGCAAGAGACGAGATGGAAGGGAAGTGGTGTGAGAATGGTGAGGGGTAGGCATGGACAGAAATACAAGTTTGTGTGGCAAGGGTGCCCGGAGGGCGTGCATGGCGTTTGTATCCTGTTTTCTGAGGAGTTTGTAGACAGTGTGGTGAGTGTGACTAGAGTGAGTGATAGGTTGATGATAGTGAAAATGATGATTGGAAAGCCCTTGGTGAACGTCATCTCGGGATATGCTCCGCAGGTTGGTCGGAGCGATGAAGAGAAGGACAAGTTCTGGTGTGCAATAGAGAATCTGATGGAAAATGTGAAAGATGAGGAGGTTGTTGTGGTAGGAGGAGACCTAAATGGACATGTGGGAAGGAGTATGGACGGTTTTGAGGGAGTAAATTGGGGTTACGGATATGGTGTGAGAAATGGAGAAGGTGAAAGGATTTTGGAGTTTGCTGATGGAGCTGATTTGTTGATTTGTAATACACAGTTCCAGAAAGAGGATAATACGCTTGTTACATACATGTCAGGTGGGTCGACGACAACCGTTGACTACCTGATGGTGCGTAGGCGAGATAGGGGGCACCTCCGGGACACAAAGGTGATCCCGGGGGAGGAGGCTGTTTCACAGCAGGACTTGGTTGTCTGTGACATAAGGGTCAAAGGTGCGAGGAGAGCTCGGCGGGTGAAGTACGAACCGAGAATGAAGGTGTGGAGGTTGAAAGAGGTGACAGTAAGGGAGGCATTAAAAGAGAGGCTGAGTAGGGTAGAGGATGATGTTGTTGAGCTAGAAAGTGGTTGGATGTCAATGAAAGATAGTCTGTTGGGAGCCGTTGGTGAGGTATGTGGATGGACAAAAGGACCACTGAGGCACTCGGAAACATGGTGGTGGGATGATGAAGTTGGAAAGAGGAATAACGAGAAGAGGAAGAAGTTCAAGGAGTGGCAGAAGGCGAAGGGTACGGGGGCAGAAAAAGCAGAGCATGAAAGTTATAAGGCAGCCAAGAAGGCTGCAAAGAAAGAGGTAGCAAAGGCACAGGAGGCATGTAGGAAAATGTTTTGAGAACGCTTGGATTCGGAAGAGGGTCAGAGAGCGGTATTCAGGATTGCAAAGCAGATAGCGAAAGAGAGGTGTGATGTGATGGGGGTGAGTTGCTTGAAGGATGAAGTGGGACAAATCGTTGTCGACCCAGATGGAATTAAAGGAAGATGGAAGAGATATATGGAAATGCTGTTGAATGCAGAGAATGAATGCGATGGCAACATAGAGAGTAACCCAGTTTTAGGACCGGCAGAGAAGATAACTGAGATGGAAGTTGAGGAAGCGATAAAAGCAATGAAGAGTAGAAAAGCGGGAGGACCGACGGGAGTTGTGGGAGATATGTTGAAGGCAGCAGGAAGTTGGGGTGTGAAGAGAATGACAGAGATCCGTAATCTGGTGGCGAAAGAAGGCCGCATTCCAGTGGATTTGGAACTGAGTACCCTCGTCCCTCTATACAAGGGGAAAGGTGACCCTCTGGACTGTGGCTCGTATCGAGCGATAAAGTTATTGGAGCATGGAATGAAGGTATTGGAAAGGGTGTTGGAGACCAGGATAAGGAAGAAAGTGAAGATTGATGAAATGCAGTTTGTATTTATGCCAGGAAGAGGAACGACAGATGCGCTTTTTATTGTAAGGCAGTTGCAGGAGAAGTACAATATGGAGAAGAGGAAGAAGTTGTTTCTTGTGTTTGTTGATCTGGAGAAAGCATTCGATAGGGTTCCACACGAAGTAGTGACATGGGCATTGAGGAAGTTAGGAGTGGAGGAATGGTTGATCAGAGTTGTGATGGCAATGTACAAAAGAGCACGCACAGCTGTAAGGATGAAGGATGGGAACAGTGGTGAGTTTGAGGTGAAGGTGGGAGTGCATCGGGGTCGGTACTAAGTCCACTACTATTTGTAGCTGTGTTGGACGTGCGAGGGTTTACAGTGGGAGTTGTTGTATGCATATGATCTGGTGTTGATTGCAGAAAGTATGTATGGACTGAAGGAGAAGATGAACAATTGGAAGGAGTGTATGGAGACAAAAGGTCTGAAGGTGAATATCGGAAAGATGAAGGTGATGGCAAGTGGTAAAGCATGTGGTGAGGTGGAAAGAACTGGGAAGTGGCCATGTGCTGTGTGCAGAAAAGGTGTCGGAGTAAACTCCATTCAATGTACAATGTGTGCTGAGTGGGTTTGTTATTTTTGGTTTTTTTTTTTTAAATACAAGATCGAGGCTCGTGAAAGAGCGAACATTAATCACACAGAAAGACAAACAGACACATAAAACAAATAACATCGGGAGCGGTAGACAAGATGGGGAGAGAGGGGGAAGGACACAAACACAACATTTGAGAGCAGGGACCGAGAGACATGGAGACATCGAGAGAACTGTGGGAGGGAGAGGGCTTTGGGGGGGAGGCATGGGAAGGGGGGGGGGGGTGGGAGAGGTATAAAACATATGGACACTGCCAGGACTTCCAGGAAAGAAGTTGGAATTTCAAACAAGGTGGATCTGGGGTGAATTAGTGGGGGTAGAAAAGATCAAGGTTTTGGATGGGGGAAGATAAGAGATGGTGGTGAACAGCTGTTTTAAAGACCTGGAGGGAGGAGTGTGATTGAAGTGAGTGTGGGAGTTTGTTCCAGAGGCGGGAGAAAAGAGGAATGAAAGAGTGAAGGTGAGCAGAGAGCCGAGATTTCGGCAGTTTAACCATCAGAGGGTGGCTGGCAGATCTTGTGCGACCTGTAGGAATATTTGGGGGACAGAGCACAGAGAGAGCTGGGGGAGCAAGGCCGGAGAGGAGTCTCTCATCAAAAGTTCATCAAAAATGTCGTGGTCTGAGAGGGTCATTAACCATGTGGCAGATACATTCAAATGTAAGGTGTGCACAGAGGGAGCTGCAGATGGAGGAAATGTTGAGTTGGATCTTGGAGACGACGTGAAGCTGGAAGGTGTGAAAACATTTTGCTACCTCGGAGACATGCTGAATGGAGAAGGTGGATCAGACTCGGCAACGGTTGCTGGAGTGAGATGTGCATGGAAGAAGTTTTGGGAACTGAGTGGTGCGCTGATGAGGAGGGGAGTGTCGTTGAAGCTGAAGGGAAAGGTGTATGCTGCATGTGTAAGAAGTGTTATGATTTATGGGAGCGAGACATGGGTAATGAACATCAAGCAGCAACGAAGGCTGGAAAGGGTGGAAAATGCGAAAGGTTTGGTGGATGTGCATAGTATCGTTGAGAGAGAGGAAGACAAATGATGAATTGCGCAAGATGATGGGAATAGAGCCTGTGATGGATGCTGTGAAGAGAAACAGTTTGAGATGGTTTGGTCATGTGTTGAGGAAGGATGAAAGTGACTGGTTGAGAAGAGTGATGGAAATGAATGTAGAAGGAAGTAGAGGATGGGGAAGACCGAGAAAGACTTGGCTAAAGATGGTGGAAGATGAAATGCGGGCAAGGGGGTTAACAAGGGGAGATGCAGAAAATAAGGCAAAATGGAGAAGATTGTCATGGGGACCGCAAGGCTAACCCCCGCTCTAGCAGGGAAAATGGCCTTAAAATGCATGTTGTTGTTTGTTTGTTGTTGCCTTTCGTCGCACCACATGAATAAATGTCTTTGCCCTGCTGTACTTTGTCAATAAACCTTGATTGTATGAATGTACCGCATACCTTTCCTACCTCCCTTCTTGTATTAATAAATTCCCCCACACACATTCTTCCAATCTGTTTGTGATGTCATTTCCTCCATTGGTCTAGCATAGTCCAAACTAGCGTTAGCCAGGACGTTCTTCCCCACTCATTTGGCTCCACTGTGTAGCCGGTTCGTACTGGGTAGTTCACTTGGCTGCACCTGTTTAAATAAGATAAAGATCAGTACGTATCGAGGGCACGGTCCCCTGTTTGATAAGCCACGTCACCCCCAGGTAAATGGTGTCAGACGAAGGACCCTGGGAGATTTGGTCGACTAATTGGTGTTAATGGTTGATTGGCAACCTGCCGGATCACAGAGTTATCCGTGACCGGTGGCCTCAGGATCGGAGGTTGAGAGGAACCCGAGGCGTCTCCCCTCGTTAAGAGCCCCAAATTCCGCGTCCGTAACAATATATTTAAAGAAAACAGAAAATAGTTTCCAATGTTACCTTTTATCTGAGTGAGTGGTTAAATGCACATTATAGGGTAACTCAAGTTGTAAAGGAAGCAGAGCCATCAAATTTTTTGTTTCACAACCGAGTTGTCGGAAAGCGGATGTTGAAGCAATGGCAGTGATGATGTAGAATTTGCCTTGGATGCACATTAACAGGCCACACTATTCGACAAATTATGTGCAGATCAGTGACAAATTCTTTTAAATTTAAACCATTTTAAATTCAGGATGTAACACAACAAAATGTGCAAAAAGGTCAAGGGGTGTGAATACTTTCTGAAGGCACTGTATGTGGCCAGCAAGAGGTATTTTATTACATAGGTTGGGTATTAATTTATTCCAGGCACCTCTCCACCACTGACACTGACCGCTGGCCTGCGGGCATGCCGGGATTTTCAACATTCGCATGAAGCTCCCTATGGCTTATTCAAACTGACTGTAGCTCATGCTATTCGACTGATTGGTGACCTGCTTGGAAAAGGGACTGTGGAGGGAACATGGCGAAAGGATTTAAGGAGATATGCCTAGTCTAGTAGGAAGACTAGGTCCCACTGCACCCCCCGGAGATATACTTCTAATCAGTGTTTCTAGATTGGAAAAAATGTGTAGAAAATGACTAGCTATGGCCCCAAGCTGAAAAAATGTCCCACATACCATTTTTATGCAAATTACTGCTGCCATTATCAAAAAAACGATTTTTGACATATCTCAGCCAATATTGCAGATAATTGAAAAATGAAGGTGTCTAGACCCATGTTTTGAAGGGCATAGATCATGATAGAACTATTCATAACATGATTACATGTGTCTATGGTATACTAGTATGCATATTAATGCTGTAATTACAAAATAATCAGTTTTACAAATGATAAGGATACGTTAATACTGCAGATAACTTAACATGGTACATAAGGGGTCTAAACCCAGGTATTTTCAAGGTTAAATGTCAACAAGATGCTCCTGAGTCTTGCATAGGGGCGGGACATTGGCAGTAACATTGGTACCACTCAACTTTTCTTCCCACCATTGACTTTGTATTGCGAGAGATTTTCACTTGCTTATTTAAAGGTTTCTCACCCAGCCCACGTAAAATCTACCAACTCCTGCTGTTAACTCCCAAACATATTTTTTTATGTTATCCAATCACAGTGCAGAAATGACAGACTAGAGATCCAAATTAGTGCTGCTATAGCTGCCATTTTACATTTCCATCCATGTAACATGCGCGCTCGCGCGCTCGTATCAATTGGTAATGTCGCGCGCTCGTATCAATTGGTAACGTTGATGTTATTGAATACCTCAGTTGAAAGTTCAGTCTTCCATTCCATCTGTGTGTTGTTCTTGGTATTCATCCTCCAATCTAGCCAGGTAAGATGCTAACTATAATGTTACTCACACTCTTGACTTCAGTTTCTGCATGAAATCATAAACAGGCAGAATAACAGCTGAGCCAGCTAGCACCATGTTAGCTAACGTTAAAGCTAGCCTCATCTATGTACAGTATGTTCCTAATGTCGGTGTAACTTAAACTTTTGTTAATGCGGTGGGTCAGAGATGGGTCCTGAATACATTTGATCTGGGTGTCTGCATGAAAGCCCCTCCCATCATCTGGCGCTGGCCAAATGAATTTGCTAGTCATGTAGTAACGATTGGACCCTTCCACACATCCATGAACTACATCGGGATGCTCACTGGACACAAGATGCGTGGTTCTGGATATGCAGAGATTCTCTTTGAGGCACAACTAGTAACAAGTGGATCTCTCAAAGGTGTTCTCAGTGGAAAGGCCTACGCAAAGTCCCTCTTTTGCCTCAAAACAGTGTGTGAGGCAATGGAGAGGCTGTTGATGGAGAGATTCACTGAGGAGGAGAACATCATGATCTCTGACCCTGCTGTGCTTCTCAGAATGACCCAGTCTTGCAACCGAGAGCACCTCGATGAAGCCCTCAAAGACCCCTCAACTCTACTCCTCATCAAAAAGTACCATGCCTTTGAGGAAAAGGTGCGCAAGGGCCACCTGGGGAAGACAGCTGCCTTCTGGATGTCGTTCATTACCCACTGCCATCTTGTCTTCATGCTCCTCCACTCTGTGAAGACCAACAACCTCCAGCTGTTTCACAAGTGTAACGGAGAGATGGCAGATATCTTCTTCGCCTTTGACGGACACAACTACTCCAGGTTTGTGTAGCATACATGGTAAAATGTATAACCATCACTGAGTAGATTTTAATTGATACTTGGGTTCATGTATTATGAGAGGAGCTATTCCAATAAATGTCTACAGTATTTCCCTCTCTGTACTTTACAGATATCTGACTTGGCTGGAAGTCCACCTGACAAATCTGGAAAGCACGCACCCAGGGGCCAAGGACCTGCTTACTATGGGTGCAATCGCAGTGGCTCGCTCGATGATACCAGGGGCACTCAGTGCTGTCGACAAGACAATGGAAGAAACGTTCATGCGCTTTGCTAAATCATCAGGTACATCATTTTCTTTCAGTACATTATACATTTGAAACTGTAGAAACCAGCTTTATATGATGTAAACTGCTCTTACAAAACATTTCCCTTTTAATGATTGGGTTATGCAATTAAAATATGTTCACTTTTCAGGTGGCTTTGCTGGCCTGTACAGTCAGTTTGGGGCATACCAGAGATGGTGCCGAACAACCACAGCACGGGCACAGTTCTATGAAAAGACCCTTGAGATGGTGGATCTCATCGATGACCCAGACTGCCCAAGAGCAGGGAGACATCGTGAACTAGAGAAGGCAGAGATCAGAAAAGGCGAGGAGGCCGTTCAGCGAACCCTAACTACTATCAAGAACTTCACCAATCCGTTCACCATCATTGATAAGGACAAACTCTACTGCCTGGCCTCTGGTGCTCCCGTCCCCATGGATGTTGAGATGGATGTGTTACAAGCAGAAGCTGTGGGGAAAGCTGCGAAAGCTGACTTCATCAGGCGCCTGGAAAGCGGAGAACCTGAGAGCTTCTTCAACCCAATCAAGAGAAAGAAACTCAAGACCATGGAGGCTAGTAACAAGAAGATCACACTAACATCCTCACAGGGCAAGGTAAGGATGTAATCCAATACCCAAGTGCTTTTGTATTTTATGTTGTATTTTTAAATGGCGTCCTGTACATGCTATATTGAGATACAAGATTGAACTCCAAATTTGTTTATTAAAGACAGTGCACATCAATGAACAATGTAAAGATTGTAAATATGCCAATTTATAGCACATGAATAATTTTCACCTGTAGTCCTTCCTGTAGTACATATCAACCAATCACCATTTATCATTCCAGGTCATCCAGTATCAGGAGCAAAGCAACCTTGCATTCCTGCTCCTTGTCAAGTCTCAGAGTCAAGATGAGCCATTAGACCTGGGAGAACTCATGAAGTACTGCCTGATGCCAGTGCCTCCTAGCCTTGGGACACCAGATGGGTTCTTCTGCAAAACCAACAAAGCCTCCATTCTGCACTACCTTTTAGAGGACACCACACCACAAGATCTGCAATACCCCAAGGATGCCCTGTTCATCCAGGATGGAATGGCGCTGCTGCATACCCTTGCCAACCTTCCCCCAACATGTGGTGAGATATGCTTGCAGGTGCTTGATCAGATGGTGGCCAAGCAGCACTTTCTGTTCTCCACTGACAGTTACCATCCTGAGTCAATCAAAGCGCAGGAAAGGCTGAGGCGGGGCAGCTCAGAGAAGATCATTCTGGCTGGACCAGCAACCAGGAAGCCATATGACTTCAAAATGTTCCTTGCAAATGACGACAACAAAAAGCAGATGTGCCAGCTTCTTCTGAAAGTGTGGAGTGGACAAGAGGCAGCTACCAGGCTGGAGAGAACAGAGATGGCTGTGCTGATCGTGGAGGGGAAGGCCCACCAACTTGCCTCAACGAATGGCAAGGTAAAATTGAAAGCCCTTCGTGAATGGCGATTCAATTTGTAATTTTTCCTGAAAAAAAGGTGATTACCTGTGATGTTTGTCTAGATCTGAAACTGGCAGTGACTGGTGATTGAAATGCGGTGCCTTTTTGTGTTTCAGGTCGAGGTACGTGAACTCCCCACGATCTACAGCAACCAGGAAGAGACTGATACCAGGGTGGTTCTGTACCTCCATCATGCTGCTACCATCGGATACAAGAACGCTGTAGTCAGAACACCGGACACAGACATCCTCCTGATCCTGCTCCACCATGCCCACAACATCAAGCTGACGGTGTACCTGGATACAGGGTCAGGGAAGCATCGCCAACTTGTCAACGTCTCTGAGCTGGCAGAATCCCTGGGAGAGGACTACTGTGCCACTCTCCTGGGGTACTATGTGTTCAGCGGAGAAGACTGCACCAGTGCCTTCAAAGGGAAGGGAAAAGTCGGGCCCTTGAAAAAGCTGGAGAAGAATCCCAGGTTTCACAGGGCATTCGGTGAACTGGGTGACAACTGGGATGCCAACCCTGAGGTGGAGAGGCAGTTAGAAAAATTCACCTGTGTGATGTACGGCCAGAGTCGCGAGTCATCAGTGGACATTGTCCGTGCCAAGCTGCTACGAAAAATGGTGGGAGAGGACAAGACCCTCACATCCAAGTCCAAGGTTGATCTGGCTCGCCTTCCTCCATGCCAGTCTGCCCTGAAGCCGCACATCCAGCGTGTGAACCACCGCGTAGCATTGTACAAAAGAGCCGATCAACCTATCATCGAAAAGCCAAAACCTTATGAGGAGCAAGGATGGATAAGGACTGATGAAGGACTGTTGAAACCAATGTGGTCCAGTGGTCCCATCCTACCAACCTCACTGGTGGATCTTCTGAACACAGGAGAGCACGAAGAGGAGGAGGAAGAGGAAGGAGAAGAAGAGTTTGACTCTGACGATTTCGATGAAAATGATGATGACTGACTCAGTGTAGAATCACTAATGCTAATGATGTTTATCTAAAACAAGCAAGAGAAGAGTGGTCACATTGAGTGCTAGGACTATTTTGACAGTTGTAATATTTAGAAAAATAAAACTTTGTGTTAACGTCTGTGTAGACGGACCTTAATATGAGTCTATTATTTCGTAAAACTGTGATTATTTTGTAAATAAAGCACTAATTAGCATACTAGTATACCATAGACACATGTAATCATGTTATGAATAGTTCTATCATGATCTATGCCCTTCAAAACATGGGTCTAGACACCTTCATTTTTCAATTATCTGCAATATTGGCTGAGATATGTCAAAAATCGTTTTTTTGATAATGGCAGCAGTAATTTGCATAAAAATGGTATGTGGGACATTTTTTCAGCTTGGGGCCATAGCTAGTCATTTTCTACACATTTTTTCCAATCTAGAAACACTGATTAGAAGTATATCTCCGGGGGGTGCAGGGGGACCTAGTCTTCCTACTAGACTAGCCAGTGTGAGAAGAAGAACTGAGATACCAGCTGACAGGTGGAGATGCAATGTTACAGTTGAGACAGAGTGGGAGTTGCAGATTGAAGATGCGAAAGAGAGTGGAGAGGAGGTTTGGGTGGTTTAACGTTGGCAATGCCATGTCAACTTGAATGTGCTCATGGAACCTGTCATGTGGTCCCTTCAACAAGCACAGCATGTCATACCTGGATGAGACATGGAGATAAAAACAGACAAGACAACTTGTTTAGATTTGGAAACTTCATCTTTTGTACAGAATGATAACTAGCTTGACCAGTCTTGAATGATAACTGGCATGCCCAGTCTTCAATGATAACTAGCTTGCCCAGTCTTGAATGATAACTAGCATGCCCAGTCTTGAATGATAACTAGCTTGCCCAGTCTTGAATGATAACTAGCTTGCCCAGTCTTGAATGATAACTAGCTTGCCCAGTATTGAATGATAACTAGCTTGCCCAGTCTTGAATGATAACTAGCTTGCCCAGTCTTGAATGATAACTAGCTTGACCAGTCTTGAATGATAACTAGCTTGACCAGTCTTGAATGATAACTAGCTTGCCCAGTCTTGAATGATAACTAGCTTGCCCAGTCTTGAATGATAACTGGCTTGCCCAGTCTTGAATGATAACTAGCTTGCCCAGTCTTGAATGATAACTAGCTTGACCAGTCTTGAATGATAACTAGCTTGACCAGTCTTGAATGATAACTAGCTTGCCCAGTCTTCAATGATAACTCACTTGCCCAGTCTTGAATGATAACTAGCTTGCCCAGTCTTGAATGATAACTCACTTGCCCAGTCTTTAATGATAACTAGCTTGCCCAGTCTTCAATGATAACTCACTTGCCCAGTCTTGAATGATAACTAGCTTGCCCAGTCTTGAATGATAACTAGCTTGCCCAGTCTTTAATGATAACTAGCATGACCAGTCTTGAATGATGACTAGCATGCCAGGTCTTGAATGATAACTCGCTTGCCCAGTCTTGAATGATAACTCACTTGCCCAGTCTTGAATGATAACTAGCTTGCCCAGTCTTGAATGATAAAATAGCTGGCCCAGTCTTGAATGATAAAATAGCTTGCCCAGTCTTGAAAGATAACTAGCTTGCCCAGTCTTGAATGATAACTAGCTTGCCCAGTCTTGAATGATAACTAGCTTGCCCAGTCTTGAATGATAAAATAGCTTGCCCAGTCTTGAATGATAAAATAGCTTGCCCAGTCTTGAAAGATAACTCACTTGCCCAGTCTTGAATGATAACTAGCTTGCCCAGTCTTGAATGATAACTAGCTTGCCTAGTCTTGAATGATAACTAGCATGCCCAGTCTTGAATGATAACTAGCTTGCCCAGTCTTGAATGATAACTAGCTTGCCCAGTCTTGAATGATAACTAGCTTGCCCAGTCTTGAATGATAACTAGCTTGCCCAGTCTTGAATGATAACTAGCTTGCCCAGTCTTGAATGATAACTAGCTTGCCCAGTCTTGAATGATAACTAGCTTGCCCAGTCTTGAATGATAACTAGCTTGACCAGTCTTGAATGATAACTAGCTTGACCAGTCTTGAATGATAACTAGCTTGCCCAGTCTTGAATGATAACTAGCTTGCCCAGTCTTGAATGATAACTAGCTTGCCGAGTCTTGAATGATAACTAGCTTGCCGAGTCTTGAATGATAACTCGCTTGCCAAGTCTTGAATGATAACTGGCATGCCGAGTCTTGAATGATAACTAGCTTGCCGAGTCTTGAATGATAACTAGCTTGCCGAGTCTTGAATGATAACTCGCTTGCCCAGTCTTGAATGATAACTAGCTTGCCCAGTCTTGAATGATAACTAGCTTGCCGAGTCTTGAATGATAACTAGCTTGCCGAGTCTTGAATGATAACTCGCTTGCCGAGTCTTGAATAACTCGCTTGCCCAGTCTTGAATGATAACTAGCTTGCCCAGTCTTGAATGATAACTAGCTTGCCTAGTCTTGAATGATAACTAGCATGCCCAGTC
This sequence comes from Myxine glutinosa, assembly GCF_964187855.1. NCBI lineage: Eukaryota > Metazoa > Chordata > Myxini > Myxiniformes > Myxinidae > Myxine > Myxine glutinosa. The sequence goes on from NC_136273.1 coordinate 100,400,627, forward strand.
TTGAATGATAACTAGCTTGCCCAGTCTTGAATGATAACTAGCTTGCCCAGTCTTGAATGATAACTAGCTTGCCCAGTCTTGAATGATAACTAGCTTGCCCAGTCTTGAATGATAACTAGCTTGCCCAGTCTTGAATGATAACTAGCTTGCCCAGTCTTGAATGATAACTAGCTTGACCAGTCTTGAATGATAACTAGCTTGACCAGTCTTGAATGATAACTAGCTTGCCCAGTCTTGAATGATAACTAGCTTGCCCAGTCTTGAATGATAACTAGCTTGCCGAGTCTTGAATGATAACTAGCTTGCCGAGTTTTGAATGATAACTCGCTTGCCAAGTCTTGAATGATAACTAGCTTGACCAGTCTTGAATGATAACTAGCTTGACCAGTCTTGAATGATAACTAGCTTGACCAGTCTTGAATGATAACTAGCTTGACCAGTCTTGAATGATAACTAGCTTGACCAGTCTTGAATGATAACTAGCTTGCCCAGTCTTGAATGATAACTAGCTTGCCCAGTCTTGAATGATAACTAGCTTGACCAGTCTTGAATGATAACTAGCTTGACCAGTCTTGAATGATAACTAGCTTGCCCAGTCTTGAATGATAACTAGCTTGCCCAGTCTTGAATGATAACTAGCTTGCCGAGTCTTGAATGATAACTAGCTTGCCGAGTTTTGAATGATAACTCGCTTGCCAAGTCTTGAATGATAACTAGCTTGACCAGTCTTGAATGATAACTAGCTTGACCAGTCTTGAATGATAACTAGCATGCCCAGTCTTGAATGATAACTAGCTTGACCAGTCTTGAATGATAACTAGCTTGACCAGTCTTGAATGATTGGGAATTCAATGAAAAAAAATAGAATCAACTGGATGCTTCGACATGACTGAGTACCCTGAAATTGTGAGATAATATTCACTCAAAAATGGAGAAATCACTTCTTCATTTTGCTGCGTTTTTAAGGTCTTTTCGTGAAAGTAATTCCGTTGTGTGTCACCGTTTAGAAATAAAACTAAATTGGCGTTTGTGTTGTGTCCGTAGCTCAACTCCGCATTTATACGTTGTCGCGATCCCGTCTGGGGAATGTATCCCAGCACGGAATACGGACGTAAATGTCCGGGCTTCAAGTAATCCACGGAGTGGACAAAAGAGACGTAATCAACACAATTGTGTTTGAATCGGCCTTCTAGGGGTAAGGCACGATGCTTTATTGGCTCGATCACAAAAACCATGAAAGGTAACACATGGAATAGGCTGCACAAGCCTGCAGGAACGGTCGGCCACAGACGCTCCCACGAGACGCAGGTCAGATCCTCTCGGCTCCAATCGACGAGCTCCGGGACTCCAAGGATACCAGGATGGAATACCACACAAGGCCGCCAGGAACGGTCGGCCAGGAGCTCCAACACGAAGCAGGCAATATAGGACTCACCGTTCCAATCTACGATCTCCGGGAATCACTCGTTCTCTTCCGGAATCACTCACTCGTACAATCCATAACTATAAACGATCAGCACAACTCGCTGTCGTGAGGCGTAACGAAAGTCCCCTCGCCTCGAGGCCTCGAACCTCCGAGCTGCGTCCGTATCATCCGATGGCGGCCGCGCTCTCTGACCCTCCACCAATCACGTCCCGACTCGCCTCCCAATCGCGTGAGGCTCCAAGGAGGTTACGTCAGTGGTGGGCGGGGCACTCATTTGGGTGAGAACAAAGGTGGTTTCACCGGGGGGTTTCTCACAGTCCTCCCCCCCTAAGTAAAAACCCCGTCGAATAGACGGCGTTTTTAAAACCAGTATTTGTAGTAGGTGCAAATCACATGGCAAGATGATGGCGGGAATTGCTAACAGGCAATTAACGCAATTAACAATTACTAACACTTGTTAACAACAATAACGAAACAACGCAACAATACAACGCAACGCAATGGCGCAACACAATAACGCAACAATAACGCACTTATTAACGCAACAGGCAATTAACAGGCGTTAACAGGGTAAACAATGAACCAGTTTTGTTTTTTTTTCACACACAATATTAAACACCATACACCCCATTAACATCTACCCCACAAGAGTTACACTTCACCCAAAGCACAATAGAGAAACAAGGGAGCCAAACTCAAGGTGGGGAAACATTTACAGGAGGGAAACGGACCGAGACCTAGAGCGGCGGGTTCTCCTCCGGTGTCGAGAACGACAGTCATATGCGTAATGACCCCTTTCACCGCACTGGTAACATCGATCTTTCGGGTCGAACGGCCTGCGGACCAAAGGGCGTCTGAAACGAGGCCGCCGCGACATGCCATTCGACATCTCGACGCACACCCGCGATCCGCAAATTAACCTTCCATCAAGGGCTCTGACCGAATCTTCAGCATCTCGTGGATCTTCAAACTCAACAACCGCGAATCCAGGTGGGTTCCGAGCAACCCATACGTTGCGGAGTGGTCCGTAATGCCCGAAGACCCTCCCTAGCTCGGCTCTCGCTGCTCCATTGCCCAGGTTTCCCACATATACCTTAGCATTAGCGTTCCTGCTGAATCGCGACATGGCGGGAGCGGTCCCTGAGGAGCACGGCACCTGAGATTGGCTTGACGGGAGGCTCGGGTGGACTTCAGCTGACGCAACGTCACCGTCGGAAACTGGAGTCGAGGCGCTAGGCTCCTCGGGCCAGAGTGAAGATATGTCTGACTCCGCCACTCTCTCCGCCTGTTTACTCTGGGCTCTAGGGACCCCCCCACAGGTCAGAGTCAATGACTCCTCCCTGGCTATGGCATCATTGCCAATCAGCAAGGAGACCCCGGGTATAGGGTAGTAGGGTACTACCACACAGGTCACTGGACCCTTAAAAATGTCACTCCGGACCTCGAGGAGGGCAAGGGGGTACCGGCCAAGAACCCGGTCAATGCCCCGAAGGAGGGTATACTCGCCGGTATAACGCATCTGAGAGGCCGGAACTACCCCCACCCGGAGAACACACCGTGTCGCCCCAGTATCCCGAAGGTATTTGGTCTCAAACTTCAGCATCGAATCGGGGCCACCCACTAAGGCTGTCCCTGAATACTCCTGATGCAGTGGATGAATGGAATTAGCCCCGGTGGCAGTGACCTCGGTCACCGATGCCACCGTCGTGTGCGAGGGCCCGGCGGATGAGTTCCACTGATCTCCCTCCGACTTAACAGGAGGGTTGCCTCGGTAGGCCGGACTGGCGGGATTAGAGAAACAGCGGTTTTCACCGTGCCCCACGCGTTTGCAGAAATCGCACCAGGGCCCTGCCCTGGTCTGCGGCTCGCGAGCGCCCCCAGTGGAGGTCATCGGAGAACCCTTCCCCTCGATCCAGCCGCCGGGCAGACGGGGGGCGGTCTTGATCGCAGACTCCTCCGTCTTACGAAGCGACTGCGTGACTTGCAGCATTTTGCACGCCAAAACATGTTTATCAATAAGGTTGACGCAGTCTGCCAAGGAAACAGTGTCTTTGTCGACAAGAAACAATGCTAAGTCAGGCGGAAGCTGTTGATCGATACGGTAACGCACCAGGAGTTCCGCAACCGCTTGAGGTAACTCAACCTTGCTCCCCTTGAACCATCTCTGCAGCTGTTCCAACAAGGCCCGCGAATGTTCCTCATAGGTTTGACTGGACTCACGAGTCCAGCTGAAAAAATTTCTCCTATAAATACATGCGGACACCGCATAGGCATTCAAAATCTCGGCCTTCAATGCCCTGTATTTGTTTGCGTCCTCGGTTGCCATCCTCGCATATACCTCCCTCGCCTTCTCAGATAGATGGCTCACAAGATGGCCGACCCACAAGCTCTCATCAATGCCACCGGCAGCCAACAACTTCTCCGCCATCTCCAGATACGCTTCTGGCTTCGTGTCTCCCGTCCAGTCCGGCAAACGAACATGAACAGTTTCCGGGACTCTTGCAGCAGACCCCTCTGCCCGCAGTCGTTCAGTCAACATTCGCAACTCATGCTCTCTGACGCGTTCAGCTTCTGCTGCCGCATGCTCTCTCGCTGCTGCCGCACGCTCTCCCTCTGCTGCTGCCGCACGCTCTCTCTCTGCTGCCGCATGCTCTCTCTCTGCTGCTGCACGCTCTCCCTCTGCTGCTGCCGCACGCTCTCTCTCTCTCTCACGCTCTCTCTCTGCTGCCGCATGCTCTCTCTCTGCTGCCGCATGCTCTCTCTCTGCTGCCGCATGCTCTCTCTCTGCTGCCGCAGCACGCTCTGCCTCTGCCCTGTCATTCTCCCTGTTATACATGTCAAGTTGTTGAACCGGAGTCAGCCCGGTCCAGAAGGGCGAACGCATGCATTTGGTCATGATGGGATCGCTTCCTAACATCTCGGGTTGAGTGACCGGGTCAAGGCTGCTTGCGTCGCTCACCTCGCCACCCACGTAACTGTCAACATGATCAGGTTGAACTCTCACTTCCCTGGTCGACATAGCTTGGCTACGAGTTATCATACGACCAGGCACAAAACACAACCTCAAACACAACGCTCAAACACAACGCTCTGTTGGGGAAATACGACACAACTACGCAATATCACCCGCACATCAAATTGCCAATGAGAAAAATACCACGTACAAATACTCACGTTTTTTTTTTTTTTTCGGTTGTTTGGAGGGATCCGAGGCGATTCGCTTATTCTTTGTCGGTTGTTTGGAGGGATCCGAGGCTATTCACTTCTCTGCCCAAGACAGCGTCCTACGGCGAGAAAGTTCCTCCCAGACGGCGTCCGCTGGTGAGAAGGCGATGAACAGATGCCAGAAGATGTCGTCCACTGCAGAATTCCCGTCTCAATCGAATGGCTCTTACTTGAATGATCCTAGGACGAGCAACCCATTTGTCGCGATCCCGTCTGGGGAATGTATCCCAGCACGGAATACGGACGTAAATGTCCGGGCTTCAAGTAATCCACGGAGTGGACAAAAGAGACGTAATCAACACAATTGTGTTTGAATCGGCCTTCTAGGGGTAAGGCACGATGCTTTATTGGCTCGATCACAAAAACCATGAAAGGTAACACATGGAATAGGCTGCACAAGCCTGCAGGAACGGTCGGCCACAGACGCTCCCACGAGACGCAGGTCAGATCCTCTCGGCTCCAATCGACGAGCTCCGGGACTCCAAGGATACCAGGATGGAATACCACACAAGGCCGCCAGGAACGGTCGGCCAGGAGCTCCAACACGAAGCAGGCAATATAGGACTCACCGTTCCAATCTACGATCTCCGGGAATCACTCGTTCTCTTCCGGAATCACTCACTCGTACAATCCATAACTATAAACGATCAGCACAACTCGCTGTCGTGAGGCGTAACGAAAGTCCCCTCGCCTCGAGGCCTCGAACCTCCGAGCTGCGTCCGTATCATCCGATGGCGGCCGCGCTCTCTGACCCTCCACCAATCACGTCCCGACTCGCCTCCCAATCGCGTGAGGCTCCAAGGAGGTTACGTCAGTGGTGGGCGGGGCACTCATTTGGGTGAGAACAAAGGTGGTTTCACCGGGGGGTTTCTCACAGTCCTCCCCCCCTAAGTAAAAACCCCGTCGAATAGACGGCGTTTTTAAAACCAGTATTTGTAGTAGGTGCAAATCACATGGCAAGATGATGGCGGGAATTGCTAACAGGCAATTAACGCAATTAACAATTACTAACACTTGTTAACAACAATAACGAAACAACGCAACAATACAACGCAACGCAATGGCGCAACACAATAACGCAACAATAACGCACTTATTAACGCAACAGGCAATTAACAGGCGTTAACAGGGTAAACAATGAACCAGTTTTGTTTTTTTTTCACACACAATATTAAACACCATACACCCCATTAACATCTACCCCACAAGAGTTACACTTCACCCAAAGCACAATAGAGAAACAAGGGAGCCAAACTCAAGGTGGGGAAACATTTACAGGAGGGAAACGGACCGAGACCTAGAGCGGCGGGTTCTCCTCCGGTGTCGAGAACGACAGTCATATGCGTAATGACCCCTTTCACCGCACTGGTAACATCGATCTTTCGGGTCGAACGGCCTGCGGACCAAAGGGCGTCTGAAACGAGGCCGCCGCGACATGCCATTCGACATCTCGACGCACACCCGCGATCCGCAAATTAACCTTCCATCAAGGGCTCTGACCGAATCTTCAGCATCTCGTGGATCTTCAAACTCAACAACCGCGAATCCAGGTGGGTTCCGAGCAACCCATACGTTGCGGAGTGGTCCGTAATGCCCGAAGACCCTCCCTAGCTCGGCTCTCGCTGCTCCATTGCCCAGGTTTCCCACATATACCTTAGCATTAGCGTTCCTGCTGAATCGCGACATGGCGGGAGCGGTCCCTGAGGAGCACGGCACCTGAGATTGGCTTGACGGGAGGCTCGGGTGGACTTCAGCTGACGCAACGTCACCGTCGGAAACTGGAGTCGAGGCGCTAGGCTCCTCGGGCCAGAGTGAAGATATGTCTGACTCCGCCACTCTCTCCGCCTGTTTACTCTGGGCTCTAGGGACCCCCCCACAGGTCAGAGTCAATGACTCCTCCCTGGCTATGGCATCATTGCCAATCAGCAAGGAGACCCCGGGTATAGGGTAGTAGGGTACTACCACACAGGTCACTGGACCCTTAAAAATGTCACTCCGGACCTCGAGGAGGGCAAGGGGGTACCGGCCAAGAACCCGGTCAATGCCCCGAAGGAGGGTATACTCGCCGGTATAACGCATCTGAGAGGCCGGAACTACCCCCACCCGGAGAACACACCGTGTCGCCCCAGTATCCCGAAGGTATTTGGTCTCAAACTTCAGCATCGAATCGGGGCCACCCACTAAGGCTGTCCCTGAATACTCCTGATGCAGTGGATGAATGGAATTAGCCCCGGTGGCAGTGACCTCGGTCACCGATGCCACCGTCGTGTGCGAGGGCCCGGCGGATGAGTTCCACTGATCTCCCTCCGACTTAACAGGAGGGTTGCCTCGGTAGGCCGGACTGGCGGGATTAGAGAAACAGCGGTTTTCACCGTGCCCCACGCGTTTGCAGAAATCGCACCAGGGCCCTGCCCTGGTCTGCGGCTCGCGAGCGCCCCCAGTGGAGGTCATCGGAGAACCCTTCCCCTCGATCCAGCCGCCGGGCAGACGGGGGGCGGTCTTGATCGCAGACTCCTCCGTCTTACGAAGCGACTGCGTGACTTGCAGCATTTTGCACGCCAAAACATGTTTATCAATAAGGTTGACGCAGTCTGCCAAGGAAACAGTGTCTTTGTCGACAAGAAACAATGCTAAGTCAGGCGGAAGCTGTTGATCGATACGGTAACGCACCAGGAGTTCCGCAACCGCTTGAGGTAACTCAACCTTGCTCCCCTTGAACCATCTCTGCAGCTGTTCCAACAAGGCCCGCGAATGTTCCTCATAGGTTTGACTGGACTCACGAGTCCAGCTGAAAAAATTTCTCCTATAAATACATGCGGACACCGCATAGGCATTCAAAATCTCGGCCTTCAATGCCCTGTATTTGTTTGCGTCCTCGGTTGCCATCCTCGCATATACCTCCCTCGCCTTCTCAGATAGATGGCTCACAAGATGGCCGACCCACAAGCTCTCATCAATGCCACCGGCAGCCAACAACTTCTCCGCCATCTCCAGATACGCTTCTGGCTTCGTGTCTCCCGTCCAGTCCGGCAAACGAACATGAACAGTTTCCGGGACTCTTGCAGCAGACCCCTCTGCCCGCAGTCGTTCAGTCAACATTCGCAACTCATGCTCTCTGACGCGTTCAGCTTCTGCTGCCGCATGCTCTCTCGCTGCTGCCGCACGCTCTCCCTCTGCTGCTGCCGCACGCTCTCTCTCTGCTGCCGCATGCTCTCTCTCTGCTGCTGCACGCTCTCCCTCTGCTGCTGCCGCACGCTCTCTCTCTCTCTCACGCTCTCTCTCTGCTGCCGCATGCTCTCTCTCTGCTGCCGCATGCTCTCTCTCTGCTGCCGCATGCTCTCTCTCTGCTGCCGCAGCACGCTCTGCCTCTGCCCTGTCATTCTCCCTGTTATACATGTCAAGTTGTTGAACCGGAGTCAGCCCGGTCCAGAAGGGCGAACGCATGCATTTGGTCATGATGGGATCGCTTCCTAACATCTCGGGTTGAGTGACCGGGTCAAGGCTGCTTGCGTCGCTCACCTCGCCACCCACGTAACTGTCAACATGATCAGGTTGAACTCTCACTTCCCTGGTCGACATAGCTTGGCTACGAGTTATCATACGACCAGGCACAAAACACAACCTCAAACACAACGCTCAAACACAACGCTCTGTTGGGGAAATACGACACAACTACGCAATATCACCCGCACATCAAATTGCCAATGAGAAAAATACCACGTACAAATACTCACGTTTTTTTTTTTTTTCGGTTGTTTGGAGGGATCCGAGGCGATTCGCTTATTCTTTGTCGGTTGTTTGGAGGGATCCGAGGCTATTCACTTCTCTGCCCAAGACAGCGTCCTACGGCGAGAAAGTTCCTCCCAGACGGCGTCCGCTGGTGAGAAGGCGATGAACAGATGCCAGAAGATGTCGTCCACTGCAGAATTCCCGTCTCAATCGAATGGCTCTTACTTGAATGATCCTAGGACGAGCAACCCATTTGTCGCGATCCCGTCTGGGGAATGTATCCCAGCACGGAATACGGACGTAAATGTCCGGGCTTCAAGTAATCCACGGAGTGGACAAAAGAGACGTAATCAACACAATTGTGTTTGAATCGGCCTTCTAGGGGTAAGGCACGATGCTTTATTGGCTCGATCACAAAAACCATGAAAGGTAACACATGGAATAGGCTGCACAAGCCTGCAGGAACGGTCGGCCACAGACGCTCCCACGAGACGCAGGTCAGATCCTCTCGGCTCCAATCGACGAGCTCCGGGACTCCAAGGATACCAGGATGGAATACCACACAAGGCCGCCAGGAACGGTCGGCCAGGAGCTCCAACACGAAGCAGGCAATATAGGACTCACCGTTCCAATCTACGATCTCCGGGAATCACTCGTTCTCTTCCGGAATCACTCACTCGTACAATCCATAACTATAAACGATCAGCACAACTCGCTGTCGTGAGGCGTAACGAAAGTCCCCTCGCCTCGAGGCCTCGAACCTCCGAGCTGCGTCCGTATCATCCGATGGCGGCCGCGCTCTCTGACCCTCCACCAATCACGTCCCGACTCGCCTCCCAATCGCGTGAGGCTCCAAGGAGGTTACGTCAGTGGTGGGCGGGGCACTCATTTGGGTGAGAACAAAGGTGGTTTCACCGGGGGGTTTCTCACAACGTGCGTCATAATCAGCAGTCCCTGTTCTTTTTGGGATCTGCCGAATGATACCGAGAGTTCATTCAACATATTGTAAAGCCAGGTAAAGCCAATATGCATGTCGCCAATACCTGCTCGAGTATATATGAAAAGTCCAAAATCTCCATTGAAAGTGGAAGACAATGTTGGGCTTGAAAGAGAGGTAGATGGGGATCACATCGAGCATAGAGCGCGCATACCACAGTGGCAGCAATACACTGAGGCAGTACTGCAGTGGCAGCAATACACTGAGGGAGTACTACAGTGGCAGCAATACACTGAGGGAGTACTACAGTGGCAGCAATACACTGAGGGAGTACTACAGTGGCAGCAATACACTGAGGGAGTACTACAGTGGCAGCAATACCCTGAGGGAGTACTACAGTGGCAGCAATACACTGAGGGAGTACTACAGTGGCAGCAATACACTGAGGGAGTACTACAGTGGCAGCAATACACTGAGGGAGTACTACAGTGGCAGCAATACACTGAGTCAGTACTGCAGTGGCAGCAATACACTGAGTCAGTACTACAGTGGCAGCAATACACTGAGGCAGTACTACAGTGGCAGTAATACACTGAGGCAGTTGAGAGGAGGGCGTTTTGGCAGTCATTGCTTGATGCCGTCATTGACTACGCCAATACGCCATTGTTGGAGCATTTCCTGAACGAGAGGCTTTGGGGCACCTTCTACTACAGACCTCACCACCAGCACTATGTTGAGGCCACAGTTAAGTGCCGGCACAAAAAGGAGCATTCATTTTTTATTACCTTTCCCCTTGTCTGTTTTTGTGTCTGAGTTGAGGATCCTCGAAGTAGGAATTTCAATTAGTTTTACCCCAGCATTTATTTCATTAATTGCTTTATTTTTATTAAATCATTATTGTGGCATTTTTCATTTGTTGTGTCGTGTTCCTTTGTTTGTGGGTTCAGAAATAAACCCGTGTGGCTTATGTTCAGGTAAGTACCTCGCTGCCTTCCATCCCACACGTGCCATAAAAATAACCGCCAATAATTTGGCTGATTGCCTCGGAAATCAAGGAACGTTTCGGCTTTCATCACCCAGTGGAATCAATCGCCGGGCGACACGACAGTACATCGGTATATATATATATATATATATACGTAGTGTGTTCAAAAAGTATCCGACTTTTATTTTTCGTGCGTAAAAAAAAAGAAGCTACGGAGGCGTTGATTGGTGCACGTATGTAGGCGATCCTAATGCACACGCGTGAATTTTTTCCCACCTGCTGAGAAGCTGTCATTCGACTGCAGACCGCTGATGAGTGAGGACATGTAAGTGAGCGCCGTCGGATTTTCGTTTTTGACAAAAAGACGGAAAAACTTGAACAACGCCACTGCATCAAATTTTGTGTTTCATCAAACTTGCATCAAAACTGCAACTTGGTTTCTGGGTCGTACCCATAAACCCAGGACTCATCGCCAGTGATCACTGTGTTGAGGAAGCTGGGATCGCTGTTCACAGTCTCCAGCATGTCCTGTGCGATCTCCAAACGGAGTTGCTTCAGCTCAATCGTTAGCAGCTTTGGTACGAACTTCGCTGAGATTCTCCTGAAGCCCAAATCCTCCTTCATAATGGAATGAACGGTGTTGAATCTTGCGGATCGTTTCCACTTGGGAATCGCCAAGCTTTACACAAAATTTGATGCAGTAGCGTTGTTCAAGTTTTTCTGTCTTTTTGTCAAAAACGAAAATCCGACGGCGCTCACTTACATGTCCTCACTCATCGGCGGCCTGCCATCGAATGACAGCTTCTGCAGGTGGGAAAAAATTCACGCGTGTGCATTAGGATCGCCTACATACGTGCACCAATCAACGCCTCCCTAGCTTCTTTTTTTTTACGCACGAAAAATAAAGGTCGGATACTTTTTGAACACAGTAGTATATATATATCAGTCATTATGCGACTCATACTATCAGTGGTGAACCACCATTAAGGTATCCCATCCGGCTATCGCTGTACCTTAATGGGAGTGATAAGCACCGCCTGCCACACAGTGCATTACCTCTGGTATCCACTCATTATATGGAGTCGCCTGGATGCGGTCGGGAGTAACCAATCAAAATATAATTTCAGTTCTCCAACCTAATGAGTGCATGCTGTGACGTCACTGCCACGTATGTACTCCTTGCCTGCCAAGGAGCTTGGAAATCCAACTACGGCAACAACAATCCAACCACATCTCCACACACGGGGGCACTTCCATACATACAACACGCTTCTGTAACCACAAGCCGCATTCTACGTGATTTCAACATCATCACCCACAAACCACAAACATCCTTATGAGCACAGCTGTCAAAGCCAAAAGACCAGGTGAACAAATTTGACAGAAACAATATTTGTTTAAAAATAATAACAAACAAACAAACAAATAATAATAATACTGTTGCGGATATGAGGACTGTATATACTTTTTGATTGTGTGCTGTACTATTATTATTATTGTTTATTCTGCGCCCCCCTACCTCCGGAGCTGTGTAAAGGTGAAAGGGCATCCCATAATTAGTCCACAAGCATACACATCAGCCAAATAATAGAATACCCCTGTTTAATGGTTATCTCTTATTCTGTGTTTTAGAGTAAGGCTGTGTCTCCCATTAATTGAAGTACTCCATTGCACCAGTGAAAGAGAATAGATCCCCTTTCCTTCCCATCCCCAAAATCTCCATTTCCTTTTACATCCCCTTCCGTCATTGCCGAGCCTCGATTGCCCATATTACCTCCCCTCCAAAACCACCATTGAACCTGTGCTCTCGTCGGAGAAGAAAGGCGTGCCCGCCCGTCGTCATCAAGGGCGGAGCCAGAGGGTCGCGCGACCAACCAGGGCCGAGGTGAGCACCCCGATGGGCGTGTCCAAAAAGGCCGGCGGCTTAATCGCCGGAGGCGCTATAAAAGGCGCGCACGTGAGTCGGTTGCCAGAGAGAGAGTCGTGAAGAGTCAGTCAGTGGAGTCGGTGGTCAGTTGGTTGCGTTGGTTGCGGTGAGGAGTCGGTGGTGGCAGTCAGTGGTTGCGTTGGTTGCGGTGAGGAGTCGGTGGTGAGGAGTGAGTGAACCAAGAAGGAGTTGAGGGTTTGGACCAGACGCGTCAGACAAGTCCTGGGAAAGCAGCGGAGGCCACAGCAGCAACAACACCCCACAGCCACTTGGGGCCTGGACGGCGGTTTGGAGCAGGACCTTAAAGGAACGGCGGCTGCTAAACGCGCCGGTTGAGCTGCAGGACCCCTTTGGACCTCCCTCTCCCTCCAGCCATCCACCTCCTGCCTTTCCATCCTTCTTGTGTACGTGAGTTTGTTCTGTTTGTTCTGTCCTGGGTTAATTAAGTCTGTATAAGCTAGTATTTTCCCTGTGTCACCTGCGTCTTATGTGCTTGTAAATAAACGTGACTGCTTCCTTTTTGCTTATGTGTGTAAATAGTCAATAAATTCAGTAGTATTTCCAAACCTTTCTTTGCCTTCGTTTTCCTCTTTGCATTCGTCGTTTTAGTCTTTTCCCTCATTGAGCAGCTGCGGTGCGATCCGGCCAACGTTTGGGTTCTAATCGGGGAGTAACTGTTCGGACGCGGTAATACCAACCGCTCGGTAAAATAACATCTAAAACCGCGTCTGTAACAATTGGTGTCTGGGAGTGAGATTCGGGGCCCGAACCAAATTTTTAAAACATCTAAAAAAAAAATTTTTGTCAAAATTTGGAGCGGCCGAAATTTGTTTTGTTTTACAAAACCTGAACTTTGAAATCGCGCCATGGCTGGTCAAGGCGACGGGATGCCGGTGGGAGAGATAGAGGGGTTAGGAGTAACCCAGGATCAAATGGAGGGGAGCAATGAGGAGGCGGTTGAGGGAGTATCAGGCGCGCAAAATGGCGTCCTCGCGCACGAGGTTGCGGGCGCGCAAAATTGCGCCTCGCACATTGCTGCGGCGGCCGCACCCGCTGCACAAGTGGGAGGGATGGCGCAAATGCAGGCCCTCATGGAGCAATTTATGGTACAAATGCAGGCGTCCCTCAACCTGCAGAAGGACGATATGAGGGCTAATAGTGAGCAAATGAGAGCTGATAGTGAGCGATTGGGTGAGCGATTGGAGGGCCAAATGGGGGTAATGAGGGACGAAGCGAGGGCTCAGAGTGAGCAATTGGGGGTAATGAGGGACGAAGCGAGGGGTACCGGTGAGGGGTTAGACAATAATTTTAAGGGATTAGACAAGAAATTTGGGAAGTTAGACGACAAATTTGAGGGGTTAGACAACGGGATAAAAGAGGTGAAAAATGGGTTAATGGGGTTAGAAAATAGGATGGAGGACAAATTGCGGGAGATAGGGGAGCAATCCGCCCGAGAAATTAAACAAATGGGAGAGCAGATAGAGGAGGTAAAAATCGGGGTAGAAACCAAACTGGATGCTCAGAGGGATGAATTGGGACAGATGAGGGCGGCATCTACAAAAGAAAGGGAGGAGATGAAGGAGGAGATACGACGAGGTGTAAGTGAGGAGGTCTCGGGGGTACGCGAGGAGGTAAAGCGAGGCGAAAAGCGTATAGAGAAAGAGGTGAGGAATAATACGGCTAGGTTACAGGGGGGCATAGAGGGTCTGACGAAGGGAGTAGAACAGCTGACAGTGGGACAGAAGGAACTCGTGGACCAAGTGGAAAAGAACACTGTGGTACTAGGAGGGTTAAAGGCGACACAAAAAGAAATAAAAAACGAATTAATAGCGACACAGAGGCAATGTCAGATGGTACGTGAGGGACTGACAAGGAGGTTGGACGAGGTGACAGAGATAATGGAGACAAAGGACCGGCAGGTGAGGATGCACATAGAGACGGTCACGGTAGCCTTAGAGGACGAACTTGAGGAGACGCACCGAGAAATAAAAGAGGTTAAACAAAAATTAGAGGAAGTGGAAGAAGAGGTGAGTGAAATTAAGAAGAGACGGACAGAAACTAAGAGAGAAATCCAGGAGGAGGTAATGGAATTGGTACAAGGTCGGTGCTCAACTCATAATGTGACGCTCACTAACCAAATAAAGAGTTTGCAGGTGGCAAAGGAGGTGCGGAGACGAGGTACGGAGGTGAGTGGCAATGTACATGATGTGAGGAAAGCTTCAGTCGGCTTGGGGATTGGTTTGGATCCGGGTGTTCGTGAGAGGCCGTTGGTGAAGTGTGCGACAGGTCTGGTGTGCGAAAAAAGAGGTGTGCGAGAATGTCCGACCATGGGGTGTGTGAGGAAAAAGTGCACGCCGAGGAGTGAGTGTGCCGTCAAGAGTGAGTTGGTCGAAGCGCGTGTGCGAGGGGGTACATGGAAGCGCGGTGTGGTAAGTGTTACGGAGGAAGTAACGAAAGAGTGTGCGCAAGAGTGTGCGCGATAAAGGTGTGTAACGGACAGGTGCATGAGGAAAGAGTGCGCTGTCGGGAGTGAGGGTGAGTGCGTTGTCAAGAGTGGTGGTGAGAGTAGTGAGAGTGACAAGGAGCGTGAGTTGGTTGTGACAGGTGAGCGAGGATGTACACCTGGAATGGAAGGATGCACACTTGGAATGGTAGAGCGTGTGTGGGAATGCACATTTGAGTTGGTCGTGAGGCACGTGGTTGGGTGTGCGAGTAAGAGCACACCTGTGATGGTCACAGAGGAGGTGACCGAGGAGGGGGCGCGAAGAGGTGTGTTGGTGAGGTGTGCGAGCGACGAATGTGTGCCAAGGTGTTCAGTGGTCAGGTGTGTGACCAAGTCTGGGAGCGGAATGAGTGTACCTGGGTGTGTAAGGAAAGGTACGAGGAGCATGGGAACGGCTGGATGTATGAGGAAGAAAGGGGTAGCGTATGCATTTAAGCATGCAGGTGAAGCATCGACGGTAACCGGGTTAGAGGTTAGAACGACTTATAGCCGAATCGGGCCCTCGGTGCGCGTCGGGCAGCTTCGCGTGCCGCGAGGACCCGCGGGGATCCGAGCCGCGGCGGGTTCGAAAGAACCGCCGTACGCGATCCACGCTGTGCCTCGCTTGGAACGGCCGCGTCCGGGCTCCACTAGGCGGAGCGGGCAGCCCGATAGGAAGGGTCATCATGGCGACCACTTTCTATTGAGACGTGCCGGCAGGTCGAGATCCGGACATTGGATGGCTTCGCGCCGAGGTGGTGCGTGGGATCTCGGCTCGGGTAAGCCCCCGTCCCTGCCACGAGTGCCGGACGCATCCAGCCGCCGGCACCAAAGAACCCGCGTTCATTGCTCGGCTGTACGAAGCCGGGCTGTCGACGTGAATTGGCGCACTGAGAGGATGTAATAAGTAGACGGGTGATGAGGATAGTGTTTTGGCCCCGAAATTAGAAAAAAAGCAAAATTTGGTAATGGTACGGTGATTGGCAGTAAATGGCAAATTGTTGATTTGTTGGATTTGGACGAGCGAAATTGATAGTAGGAGACCCCCCGATGTGGTGGGATGGCAAATCCACCATCCCTCACAAACGGGTGGGGCAAATGCGCTATAGCTTATGGGGTGTATGGCAGTGAAAACTAGCCCGGGTGGGTTAGGTTATATTGTAGGGATCTAGCGAAGATGACATTAGGTGACGTTAAGGTTAGTTAGTGACTGATACCTGTAGTGGGGACGCAGGTAGATTAGTGTGGATTATAATGACGAGGGAGCGCAATAGTTTAAAGGGACGACTGGGAAGCGCAAGTTTCAGAGGGGAGTAGTTAGCTGAGATGATGCCGTGTGTTTGAAGATTGAACAGGTGTGATTGAACAGGTGTGATTGCACAGGTGTGCAACTGAACAGGTGTGTGGAGCAGGGTATGAGTGAGTGAAGGTGATTGTGTATTGTGCTGACCCAATGGTCCAGGAAGAGGAGGAGGGTGCAGGTGGCACCAGGTATGATTGCACAGGTGTGCAACGACAGGTGAATGGAGGACAGGTGTATGGAATAAATGGTATGGAGTATTGGAATGGATGGTCGTGGAGTGAGTATGGTGGAAATTGTGGAGTGGAGTGGATGGTGCGAAGGTGTGAATGGGGGAAGAGTGGACCCCCATCACGGATACCCGGGGCGGGTAGTGTAAGTGTTAGGTAGAGGGTACAGGTAAATTGTGGTTGGATATTGGCATCTGTGGTGCGAGTGAAAGAATGGTCTTTGGATGGGTGCATTAGTGTTGTGGAAATGGCTGGGCGTGTAGCCTGTTAGTGTGTGTAGTTGGTTTGGGCACTCCACCACTGTGAGGATGTCGGCCAGGTGAGGCCGCAGGTGGGCTCTAGGAGCCGGTAGTTGTGGATGGGGCCCGAGGATCCGGAGGACGGACCCGGGTAGCCCAGTGCCAGAGGGCACCAAGGGGTGACAGAGCCAGGAGAGGGCCTTCCCCAGTTAGTTAGGTTAGGGTGAGGAGCTAGGTAAGCTCGGGTGGCAACTGCAGTGGTGGAGGTGTGCAGGTGGGTAGACCTGCTGGGAGAGCTACACGTCGCAGCCCAGAAATTGTGCGAGGGCACCGGGAGATGAATCGGGGGAGTGAGACCCCAAATTGAGAAGCACCACAGTTTGGTCAATGGGAATTGGTTTTTAGAACCCATAGTGTAAGTTGGCCAATGGATTGGCAGGGAGAGACCCCGGGTAGTGTAAAGTGTGTTAATGTCATTTAGAAAGTAGTTAGGATGAAGTCTCCTCGCACCATCTGCATCCACTCACCTGAGGTGACAGGTACTCCACACCATGCCATGTTTTGATTATTTTTTACTGTGCAAATGTTTGGATTGTGAGACGCATCATGACGTGGGTGTGACATTGTGCTTTGATGTTCCATCTCTGCCTCATTATGAGGATTGATGATGAATTTGGTGATGGCAAATTTTGAAGTAGAGGGATTGTGGAGACGAATTTGGTATAGGGGAAATATGGGGAAGACGTGACAGTAGTGAAGAATTTGTAAATGTGTAGATTTTTGTACATATGGGGTAAGGGCAAGGGTAGGGTAGGTGACAGGGGGGTGACGTACGGTAGGGACGAGCTTTCTCACTTCGCCCTCCGTACGCATTTCGCTTTGCATTGCCTTATTGATGTGTACCCTTGTGACCTTACCCCTCACTCAATTGTCTTTCCCCTTTTGTCTCCCACATGACCTGTGCGCCACTGGGTGCCGAGGGGAGCGTGCGTGGGTCGGCCATTGTGCGCCCGAAATTCCCAGAACCAGCTGTCTGCATCGATGCACCACATTATGGACCACATGTCTGTGGCCGAGCACCACTTATGGACCCCATGGGTTGGGGCATGGCCCCTCTGCTGGAACCGGCCATGAGGGCCCGAAATCTTGCTGGCAGACCTTGGCCACAGGGCACCGATGCCCCACAGGTGAACCACACTAGTCGGCCCTGTGGGCTATAAATAAAATCAAATAAAAAGGACACATTGGGTGCATTTTTCAGATCAAATAGGCCGCCAGTAAGAAAATGAAGGAAAAGACAACAACTGGAAGAAATAATAATAACCAGCAGAGGGAGCCGAAGAGCAAGAGATCACCTGCAGGGTTAGGGGTTGTTGATTTTATTTTGATTGAACACTGATGAACTATGGTGACTGCACCGATTGGTGCTTGAGGGTGCTTGTATTGGTGCGTTTTTGGGTGCTTTCATGGTGCGTCGATGCAGAGCAGACTGTCTCCCCCCCAGAAAGAACAATTACAGGTCCTGGGTTAGTCTTGTAAATAAAAGTAGCGTCAAGTGTAAATAATGCTTCCCACCGTCAGTGTGTAGTTTGAAGACCATTCCGCAATTCGGTTAACTGTGGGAGTAAGTCTGTTAGGCAGGGTGCAATGGAGCAGCGGGACACATTTATTTATGTTTTAAAAAAACTGCCGCACTCAGGGTCAGGTTAAAAGTAGAGGGAACTACACCTACGTGTCACACTAAAAATAAAAGTTGTAGGCCCGGGACGTGCCTAAGAGGAGGAGGGTGCAGTGTTGCGGATATGAGGACTGTATATATTTTTTGATTGTGTGCTGTACTATTATTATTATTGTTTATTCTGCGCCCCCCTACCTCCGGAGCTGTGTAAAGGTGAAAGGGCATCCCATAATTAGTCCACAAGCATACACATCAGCCAAATAATAGAATACCCCTGTTTAATAGTTATCTCTTATTCTGTGTTTTAGAGTAAGGCTGTGTCTCCCATTAATTGAAGTACTCCATTGCACCGGTGAAAGAGAATAGATCCCCTTTCCTTCCCATCCCCAAAATCTCCATTTCCTTTTACATCCCCTTCCGTCATTGCCGAGCCTCGATTGCCCATATTACCTCCCCTCCAAAACCACCATTGAACCTGTGCTCTCGTCGGAGAAGAAAGGCGTGCCCGCCCGTCGTCATCAAGGGCGGAGCCAGAGGGTCGCGCGACCAACCAGGGCCGAGGTGAGCACCCCGATGGGCGTGTCCAAAAAGACCGGCGGCTTAATCGCCGGAGGCGCTATAAAAGGCGCGCACGTGAGTCGGTTGCCAGAGAGAGAGTCGTGAAGAGTCAGTCAGTGGAGTCGGTGGTCAGTTGGTTGCGTTGGTTGTGGTGAGGAGTCGGTGGTGGCGGTCAGTGGTTGCGTTGGTTGCGGTGAGGAGTTGGTGGTGAGGAGTGAGTGAACCAAGAAGGAGTTGAGGGTTTGGACCAGACGCGTCAGACAAGTCCTGGGAAAGCAGCGGAGGCCACAGCAGCAACAACACCCCACAGCCACTTGGGGCCTGGACGGCGGTTTGGAGCAGGACCGTAAAGGAACGGCGGCTGCTAAACGCGCCGGTTGAGCTGCAGGACCCCTTTGGACCTCCCTCTCCCTCCAGCCATCCACCTCCTGCCTTTCCATCCTTCTTGTGTACGTGAGTTTGTTCTGTTTGTTCTGTCCTGGGTTAATTAAGTCTGTATAAGCTAGTATTTTCCCTGTGTCACCTGCGTCTTATGTGCTTGTAAATAAACGTGACTGCTTCCTTTTTGCTTATGTGTGTAAATAGTCAATAAATTCAGTAGTATTTCCAAACCTTTCTTTGCCTTCGTTTTCCTCTTTGCATTCGTCGTTTTAGTCTTTTCCCTCATTGAGCAGCTGCGGTGCGATCCGGCCAACGTTTGGGTTCTAATCGGGGAGTAACTGTTCGGACGCGGTAATACCAACCGCTCGGTAAAATAACATCTAAAACCGCGTCGGTAACAATACTAATAAACTAATAAATAATACTAATAAATAATAATAAACAATAAACAAACCAATAAGAAACAAACAATAATTGTCATCTACAACATACAATGTGAAGATTGTGAAGCCAATTATATGGTGTTATGTGGTCCCCTCGGTGACTACCTGGTCTCGGTGACCCCCGGACCGTGAGAGGAACTTCGCCAGAAAGTTCTATCACATATGCGCTTTCGCCACGCAATCCATATGAATTCCCCCCAAGAGAAAACTGAGTTTCAATGATATATTTCAAGGGTAATGATACCATACAATTTCAATGCTACAATCAAGGATATTTTCCCCGAGCAATCAACAACAAACAACCATCAACAATTCACAATCCACAATCAATTCCCTAGATGATTAAGATGGCCATCTTATATATGTGTGTCCCCTTTTGTACTCACGACCCCCTTTTGGTCTCTGTCCCTCACAATGTCTCTGGGCCCCTCCTGACCAAGATGATGGTCGGCGTCGCCGCACTCGGGCGGTTGAACGAACCCCGGGTGGACGTGTTTCCACCGGGCAGGTATCGTACCAGGAACCACGGCTGCAGCCCCCTCGTGGCCACGCGAAGCGGGTACGGTAAAGCAAGCAAAAGCCCCACGCCGCTTGCAACGCGTGTTAGGCCCCAACGTGCGACCCGTACGCGTCTTTGTAGACGGTGCCGCGAACGGTGCCAGACGCGGGGTCGGTGCACGGCCCCACGGCAACTTGACGTCTCCACCGGGTAGGTACACGTCCCGGTAACTCCTCTCGCCAGACGGGCTTGGGAACGCCGCTTTTCCACGCGGCGCAAGGTCGATCCCACCTTTCGTCGGAGCGGGGAGAGGAAAAAGAATACTCGTCGCTTCTTCCGACCTCGTGTCTTTCCTCTTCCGTTTCCGGTCTCTTTTTCCAGAAGGGCTCCTGACCCTCCAACCACAACAACCCTTAATCGACTACACATTGATAAGCAAAGACCTGAATAGGAATTCACATACATTCCCATAAATATGTAACACTCCCCCCCTTCAAGAAAGAAAGTTTGAACCCAGCGAAAACTTTCTTTGCCGGCCAACTTGGATAACCCAACCAGATAACTCAACCCCCCCCCCCCCCCCCCCCACATTATCAGTTCCCCCCGGGCACAGTTATCACTTAAAAATAAAGCAACCAAAATTTCACCACACCCCCCCCCCCAGATTAACTCACTCTGGACTAAGCACCAGCAACGACATTGTCCCTGCCCTTTACCTGTTCAATTTCCCGTTGGACTCCTGCCAAGCCAAACTCCATCTCATGACCCTCTGACTTTGACTGTCAGTTTCTTGTGAATGAAGGTTAAGGGGTTGATCAAAGATCCAAAGTTAAGCAACTCGATAGCACTTTTTCCGGGAGGCCAAGCCGAGTATACACTACATGGATGCCTTTAGGAACGTGGAGTTCACGGTTAGTCCGTGCAGGAAAGTTCTCTACATGGGCGCCTTGAGGAACGTGGAGTTCACGGTTAGTCCGTGCATGAAAGTTCACTACATGGACGCCTTTAGGAACGGCGTTCACGGTTAATCCGTGTAGGAATCTTGGCTCGGCGGCTCCGCCGCATTCAGTGCTTCAACTTCTCAGAACTTCCCTAATAATTATGGTGGGACCGCTTGTCCCTGTAGTCCCATGAATAGCGGTCTCCTTCTCGGCCACTACTTTGACAATCCTTCCTTCGGGAGCTGCCGTAA
Organism: Myxine glutinosa; assembly: GCF_964187855.1. Classification (NCBI taxonomy): domain Eukaryota; kingdom Metazoa; phylum Chordata; class Myxini; order Myxiniformes; family Myxinidae; genus Myxine; species Myxine glutinosa. Next base: position 100,421,858 of record NC_136273.1, read on the forward strand.
CTCAGGGAGCCTCCATAATAATATTGATTGCGGCCACCACCAAAACTACCGCCCAGTTGTCCTCTCCTGTAGACCTCTCGACGCCTACGAAATGCCTTCCCTACTGTTATGGCCCGACCCTCCAAATCCTTGCCATTCCAATTCTTCTCTGCCTCTCTGGCGTCTTTTGTGCTTGCAAACGTGACAAAGCCGAACCCTCTTGACTGTTGCGTTTCCCTGTCTCTTACCAACCGCACTTCCACCAGTGGCCCATATCTGTTGAAGACAGAGGTCAGAACTTCTTCCTCTGTTTTGAAGTTCAGTCCCCCTCAAATAACTTGGTACTTTTGTCGCCATCCCGAGCTGGTGTGGTGTTATTTTCCCTGCTGGGCTCTTTACCAACCCTCAGGTTACCATAAACTTGACCCCCGGCCAAATCATTCCCGATAACCACAGATACACCCTCTACAGGAAGCGTGGCTTGTAAACCGACGACGGTGACCGGTCCTGACACCAAATCGGACTCCAAATGGATGACATGAAGTGGAGCACTAACACCGCCCCCGATCCCCTGTAAACGAACACTATCCCCCGTTGCCGTCTCCTCGGACCATGGCAAAATGCCTTCAAGCATTAAGGATTGATGTGCTCCTGTGTCCCTCAATATCCTAACCGGTCTCCGGTTCGTCGAGGCTCCATCCAGTGACACAAACCCCTCTGAAATAAATGGTTGGTAACCCTTTTGATGGCGATTTCTCACAATGGCCATTGCATTTGGAGTCGTAATAGTCGGACTCCGCTCTGGGTCTTCCCTTTTCATGCGGTAACAACTGGACATCAAGTGTCCAGGTTTCTTGCAAAAAGCGCAAGTAGGCCCGGAGGAAAAACTCGTGGTCTGCCTCGGGCCCCCCGAAATATAAGTTTGTCTTGGGCCCGCATCCCTCTGATTTCGAACAGGTGGGGTATCTCATAGGCGTTGTCCCCATAATCCTCTCGAGGCCGCCGCCATGTATTGTCGTTCTCCGCACCTGCTGTTCCCCACCTCCCCTGCGGAGATCTAGGCGAGGAGTTAGGTTCGTGGACCCCTATTCGGTGGGTTAAGGCATAATCATCTGCCATGGTGGCTGCGTCCCACAACTTTGGTACTTTCTTTTCCTGCAGGTACACTTTGATGTCCTCGTGGACACACTGCTGAAATTCCTCCACCAGGATCAAGTCACGCAATGTTTCGAAGTCTTTCCCGACTCCTTTTGACTCACACCACCGATCAAACATGTTTTCTTTCACTCTGGCAAACTCCACATGGGTCTCACTCTCCCTCTTCCTGGCATTCCTGAATTTTTGCCTGTAAGCTTCCGGAACCAACTCATAGGCTTTGAGGATGTGCTTCTTCAGTACCTCATAATCTGCACATTGGTCCATTGGTAGCGCCGAATAAATCTCTTGAGCTTTTCCCACCAGCACACTTTGCACTAGTATGGTCCAGGCCTCCTCCGGCCAGTTTAATTGTCGAGCCACTTTCTCAAAGTGTGGAAAAAATTTCGCGACTTCCTTTTCACTGAACGGTGGAACCAGCCTCACATGTCTGCCCACATCCCAGGTTTTCTGGTTAGGTGTCAACCCCGTCAGCAAGGGTGGTACCTCTCCCCGTTCTCTCATTAACTCCAGCTCCTTGAATTTAATTTCCTGCTGAAGCTCCATGTCACGTTCCTTTAATTCCCTTTCCGCTTTTCTCTCCTCTGCTTCGAGGTCCCTTGCAGCTCTCCTCTCCTCTGCTTTTCTCCCTTCTAACCTTTCCTGGAGTTCACGTTCCACTCTCCTTTCCTCTGCTTGTTTCTCTTCTCTCCTCTCTTCTGCTTTCCTTTCTTCTTCTGCTCTTTCCTTTTCTGCTTTCCTTTCTTCTTCTTTTCTTTCCTTTTCTGCTTTCCTTTCTTCTTCTGCGCTTTCCTTTTCTGCTTTCCTTTCTTCTTCTGCTCTTTCCTTTTCTGCTTTCCTTTCTTCTTCTGCTCTTTCCTTTTCTGCTTTCCTTTCTTCTTCTGCTCTTTCCTTTTCCGCTTTCCTTTCTTCTTCTTTGATCCGTTCCTGGCTCCGTAATTGCAACTCCAGTTTCCGGAGCTCAACGTCTTCTGGTTCTTCGGGTAGCCACTCCCAGGCTAACTTGTCCCATGTTCCTAATCCCACCATAGATTGTATCACCGTGGCCTGCAACTCTGCCTTCCTCAAATTAGTTCGGACCTCCAAGTTAAAATGTTTGGCCAATTTCAAGAGGTCCGACTGTAGTAACGCTCGGAACTGTGCCTCACTCGGGGTTACCGCAAAGTTCTGTGCCACAAACGCCATGGTGCCTATCGTTAACACCTGTTAACCTTCCCCCAATACTTTACCCCCAATTTCCCCAAAAATTTACCAATTAATACTTAATTAATAAATTTTAATTAATAAAAATATTATTTTATTATTTTATACAATTTTAGATCCCGGACGAGCCCCCAATTCTGTTACGTGGTCCCCTCGGTGACTACCTGGTCTCGGTGACCCCCGGACCGTGAGAGGAACTTCGCCAGAAAGTTCTATCACATATGCGCTTTCGCCACGCAATCCATATGAATTCCCCCCAAGAGAAAACTGAGTTTCAATGATATATTTCAAGGGTAATGATACCATACAATTTCAATGCTACAATCAAGGATATTTTCCCCGAGCAATCAACAACAAACAACCATCAACAATTCACAATCCACAATCAATTCCCTAGATGATTAAGATGGCCATCTTATATATGTGTGTCCCCTTTTGTACTCACGACCCCCTTTTGGTCTCTGTCCCTCACAATGTCTCTGGGCCCCTCCTGACCAAGATGATGGTCGGCGTCGCCGCACTCGGGCGGTTGAACGAACCCCGGGTGGACGTGTTTCCACCGGGCAGGTATCATACCAGGAACCACGGCTGCAGCCCCCTCGTGGCCACGCGAAGCGGGTACGGTAAAGCAAGCAAAAGCCCCACGCCGCTTGCAACGCGTGTTAGGCCCCAACATGCGACCCGTACGCGTCTTTGTAGACGGTGCCGCGAACGGTGCCAGACGCGGGGTCGGTGCACGGCCCCACGGCAACTTGACGTCTCCACCGGGTAGGTACACGTCCCGGTAACTCCTCTCGCCAGACGGGCTTGGGAACGCCGCTTTTCCACGCGGCGCAAGGTCGATCCCACCTTTCGTCGGAGCGGGGCGAGGAAAAAGAATACTCGTCGCTTCTTCCGACCTCATGTCTTTCCTCTTCCGTTTCCGGTCTCTTTTTCCAGAAGGGCTCCTGACCCTCCAACCACAACAGCCCTTAATCGACTACACATTGATAAGCAAAGACCTGAATAGGAATTCACATACATTCCCATAAATATGTAACAATGGGCCAAACATCCAATCCAAACGCTTAACCACAAAGCTAACTGAACAGAAACGTGCTGTAAGACGACAAGACAGGTCGTCATGGTTGCGACACACATACACACACACCAACACACATTCTCATGGAATCAGCCCACGATCCTTGGCACAGGATCTTTGAGATTGAACTGCGAGATTATCGAGGCCTGGTACTCTGATGAAAACTACATCAACCGACACATCGACTTACACCCCACATACAAAGCACTACGCAATCAATTACAACGTCAAAAACGGCAGAGTCATTTGAATGCAGGGAAGCCCTGTGATTGGCAAGGACTTGGACCAATCCATGACGTGAACCGTCCCCAACGGAACTTAACGCTTAACACCACACTCAACGCCTCTGAGGAAGAGAACTAGTTTGTTCTCGAAACGTCAGGCTATTAATAAAGAATTATAAATTATTTTACTGCTCAGTGTGCTATCCTTTACAATATGAATCCTGAGCTGCAAATCTTTAGACATGTACATGCAAGGGTAAATGCACATGACATGTACATTCTAGGGCACGACTCGTGCTGTTACTTTTATAGGATCCCACAAAAACAGTGCGATACCATAGTTTGTTAAAATTCTCAATGAATAATATACATTGCACTCACTTTTTATTTTATTTTTTAACGACTTCCTCTTCTAACATTTTTAAGTCCAAAGTAATTGCATGTTTATCTTTTTAATATATGGTGCTGATGTTGATGCACCTCTTCTTTAATCCTTCCCCTGCTTGTTTATCTTTTTAATATATGGTGCTGATGTTGATGCACCTCTTCTTTAATCCTTCCCCTGCATGTTTATCTTTTTAATATATGGTGCTGATGTTGATGCACCTCTTCTTTAATCCTTCCCCTGCATGTTTATCTTTTTAATATATGGTGCTGATGTTGATGCACCTCTTCTTTAATCCTTCCCCTGCATGTTTATCTTTTTAATATATGGTGCTGATGTTGATGCACCTCTTCTTTAATCCTTCCCCAGCTTGTTTATCTTTTTAATATATGGTGCTGATGTTGATGCACCTCTTCTTTAATCCTTCCCCTGCATGTTTATCTTTTTAATATATGGTGCTGATGTTGATGCACCTCTTCTTTAATCCTTCCCCTGCATGTTTATCTTTTTAATATATGGTGCTGATGTTGATGCACCTCTTCTTTAATCCTTCCCCTGCTTGTTTATCTTTTTAATATATGGTGCTGATGTTGATGCACCTCTTCTTTAATCCTTCCCCTGCATGTTTATCTTTTTAATATATGGTGCTGATGTTGATGCACCTCTTCTTTAATCCTTCCCCTGCTTGTTTATCTTTTTAATATATGGTGCTGATGTTGATGCACCTCTTCTTTAATCCTTCCCCTGCTTGTTTATCTTTTTAATATATGGTGCTGATGTTGATGCACCTCTTCTTTAATCCTTCCCCTGCATGTTTATCTTTTTAATATATGGTGCTGATGTTGATGCACCTCTTCTTTAATCCTTCCCCTACTTGTTTATCTTTTTAATATATGGTGCTGATGTTGATGCACCTCTTCTTTAATCCTTCCCCTGCTTGTTTATCTTTTTAATATAATTCTGCTTCTGATGTTGATGCACCTCTTCTTTAATCCTTCCCCAGCTTGTTTATCTTTTTAATATATGGTGCTGATGTTGATGCACCTCTTCTTTAATCCTTCCCCAGCTTGTTTATCTTTTTAATATATGGTGCTGATGTTGATGCACCTCTTCTTTAATCCTTCCCCAGCTTGTTTATCTTTTTAATATATGGTGCTGATGTTGATGCACCTCTTCTTTAATCCTTCCCCTGCTTGTTTATCTTTTTAATATATGGTGCTGATGTTGATGCACCTCTTCTTTAATCCTTCCCCAGCTTGTTTATCTTTTTAATATATGGTGCTGATGTTGATGCACCTCTTCTTTAATCCTTCCCCTGCTTGTTTATCTTTTTAATATATGGTGCTGATGTTGATGCACCTCTTCTTTAATCCTTCCCCTGCATGTTTATCTTTTTAATATATGGTGCTGATGTTGATGCACCTCTTCTTTAATCCTTCCCCTGCATGTTTATCTTTTTAATATATGGTGCTGATGTTGATGCACCTCTTCTTTAATCCTTTCCCTGCTTGTTTATCTTTTTAATATATGGTGCTGATGTTGATGCACCTCTTCTTTAATCCTTCCCCTGCATGTTTATCTTTTTAATATATGGTGCTAGTGTTGATGCACCTCTTCTTTAATCCTTCCCCTGCATGTTTATCTTTTTAATATATGGTGCTGATGTTGATGCACCTCTTCTTTATTCCTTCCCCTACTTTTTGCTGCATTTACCCTCCTTTAGTTTATCCTGCCTTATGTCATGTTATTTTATAATGAAATTTGTTTGCATTCCTGGTCATTCCTCAGTGTTAGATGTGCAAATGTTCAATCATTTTTCCTTTTTTAATTGTTTACACTGTCATATGTACGTATTATGTGGATGGTTTAGCCTTTTTGGCATGTAGTTATTAAATCTGTTTGTGACTTTGTCTTTTGTTATACTATCCCATTTTCAGCATGTTAACTAGTACACAATTTAATTCTATTACAATGTACTATTTTGCTGTGATTTCTGTCTTCTATATTTGAATGTTTATGATTGGTTGAATAAAACCATTTACTCACCTACCTACCATACAGGTGTCTGAACAGATTTTAGCTGAGCACCTGCAGTCAGGAGGTTTTGTGGCCGAAACTCAAGGGTCTTCAACTGTTACCAGTCTGTGGTTTTACAACTGCCCTTGAGATGGGTTAAACTGTGGAAACACTTCAACATGCCAAAACCGGTGGAAGAACATGGTAAATGGTGGAACAACATGGTGGAAGAACTTTAACAGTGCAAAATTCCAAACGAATACTTTGGAGACTTTTCAGCAACATCTCACACTCATCCCTAATCTTCTGCACTATACCACCTCTGTTTTACCCCTAATACCGTGCTCCACGTCCCCCTCACCCCTTCTTCCCGTCTGTATCTCCATAACTGGGAATCTCTGGTAAAGATGGATTGTGATCCTCTTCGTGAGATGTCATGATTTGGAGCTTTTTCTTATTTTAAACATCCCTCCTGTAGAGATGATCTAGAGCGTCTGACCTCCTACCTCCCACTGCTGGTTGTTCTACATCCTCGTGGATCATTATTCCTGAACTTATGGAACTTTTTCAGAAATATTTTTTCCATGCATGATTTTGCCTTAAACTTTTATTATTTTTCCCCTTATTTGCCATTCTGCTAATGTGCTTCTTCACTGAAATGTTTCTCTTTATCTTTTCATTCTTTCCCTTTTTCATTTATTGTGTTGGCTTTGTTGTGGAAGAAGACATAACATTACCGGGGTGTTTCAACTTAAACAACTGTTTGTTCATCATCCTTTGATGTTGCTCTCATTGAGTCCAAAATAACAAATCAAAGTAAAAGCTTCCCAATCCTTGCCAACCATAAGTACACATAAATGTCTGTGAAAGTCCATAATGTGACCAGTGATATATTATGTACATTCTACAAACCCTTCCATCAAACCAACATCAACTCATTTAAAGAACAATAAAGCACAAAAAACATACAAAATCATGCAGTGTGTGACGAGGAACATATCATGTGTGAACTAAAAGAACAAGAAATATATCTACGTATATATATATATATATACAGTATAAACACTACATGGCCAAAAGTATGTGGACACCCCTTCTAATTAGTGGATTCGGCTATTTCAGCCACACCTATTGCTGACAGGTATATATAATCAAGCAAACAGCCATGCAATCGGCATAGACAAACATTGGCGGTAAAATGGGCCGAAATGAAGAGTTCAGTGACTTTCAACATGGCACCATCACAGGATGCCACCTTTCCAACAAGTCAGTTCGTCAAATTTCTGCCCTGCTAGAGCTGCCCTGATCAACTGTAATGCTGTTATTGTGAAGTGGAAACGTCGAGGAGCAACAACAGCTCAGCCGTGAAGTGGTAGGCCATACAAGCTCACAGAACGGGACCGCCCACTGCTGAAGCGCGTAGCATGTAAAAATCGTCTGTCCTCAGTTGCAACACTCATTACCGAGTTCCAAACTGCCTCTGGAAGCAACATCAGCACAACAACTGTTCGTCGGGAGCTTCATAAAATGGGTTTCCATGGCCGAGCAGCTGCACACAAGCCTAAGATCACCATGCACAATGCCAAGCGTCGGCTGGAGTGGTGTAAAACTCGCCGCCATTGGACTCTGGAGCAGTGGAAACGCGTTCCCTGGAGTGATGAATCACGCTTCACCGTCTGGCAGTCCAACAGACGAATCTGGGTTTGGCGGATGCCAGGAGAACGCTACCTGCCCGAATGCATAGTGCCAACTGTAAAGTTTGGTGGAGGAGGAATAATGGTCTGGGGCTGTTTTTCATGGTTCGGGCTCGGCTCCTTAGTTCCAGTGAAGGGAAATCTTAGCGCAACAGCACACAATGACATTCTATACGATTGTGTGCTTCCAACTTTGTGGCAACATTTTGGGGAAGGCCCTTTCTTGGTTCAGCATGACAATGCCCCCGTGCACAAAGCGAGGTCCATACAGAAATGGTTTGTCGAGATCGGTGTGGAAGAACGACTGGCCTACACAGAGCTGTGACCTCAACCCCATCGAACACTTTTGGGATGAAAGAGAACGCCGACTGCGAGCTAGTCCGAATCGCCCAACATCAGTGCCCAACCTCACTAATGCTTTGCGGCTGAATGGAAGCAAATCCCACAGCAATGTTCCAACATCCAGTGAAAGCCTTCCCAGAAGGGTGGAGGCTGTTAAAGCAGCAAAGGGGGGGACCAACTCCATATTAATGCCCTTTATTTTGGAATGAGATGTTCGACGAGCACATACAGGTGTGATGTTTGGATGTCCACATACTTTTGGCCATGTAGTGTACATATATATATCAAACACAGTTTGTGTGTGTGTGTGTGTAATGTTACCGATAGACTCCTAAACGGAGAGGCTCACGTGCTTGATATTTGGCATAGACATGGCCATTGAGCCTGGGAAGGACATGGCCTACCTAAAAATATTTGACGAGATCCATATTTTTTATTCATATTTACCTCAGCGCATTTCAGCGAGGAACATTATACACGGAATCTCAGCATGTGCCAGAGCAGCTCACTGATTCGCTCAGAGCGATCACGTGATGTTCCATCCCCGCCGCCAGACCATTGAACGGAAAATATATCGAATCAATGACCATTGCCATTCACACCACATAGGTGGAGATGCAGCTACCGGGCGCCATCTTGGTTGGCACTCAATGCTGGGCGATGGTGATTTCCGTCACACGTTTGCACGTAATTCAGAGCGAAAAGCGATTGCGTTTTTTCACCTTTTGTGTGATCGTGTTTTGTGTCGATTTTGTGCGATATGAATTAAACGTCTTTGAAACAGGTGTGAAACGTCTTTGCACAACCATTCCTTAACCGATTGGAGCAGTTTATTGCCGCTCAAAATGGCATTTTAACAGTTGTCTGGCTTTTAAAATCTGGGACACGTTCAAAACAAACGAGATCCGCGAAGCGAGTTGGTCGAGTCGTGCTAACCAAGATGGCGACATGGCGGCTACACTTTTCACGGAGTATGAGCATTCTATATATTTTCAATTCAGTGCGCCAGACTCGCTCATGTACTTGATTTGTGGCATAGACATGGCCATTGGGCCTTCACGGTGTAATTTGTGCGAGGTTTTTGTCCGAGTGAGCTTGAGTCGAGAGAGCGAATGTATGGGTTGAGAATGTACGGGTCTCCCTTCCCCCGCCCGGCAACGCCGGTACTGGAGGGCGTCACAGGATCGGTGAGTCTCCAAAATCCGCTTCGTGCTGTTGTCGCGAAGATGCTGGACGATGTCGCGATTGTTGTGATGCTCTCCTACCATGAGAACTGCAACGTCATTGTTGACTGGCCCTCCCCTTCCTCCCCTCCCTCCCCCCTCTCCTCCCCTTCCCCCTCCCCCTCCCCCCTCTCCCTCCCCTCCCCCCTCCGTACTCCCCTCCCCCCTCCGCTTCCCTTCCCCCCCTTCCCCCTCTCCCTACCCTCCCCCCCCTCCACCCTCCCCTCCCCTTCCCCCCCTTCCCCTTCCCCCTCCATCCTACCCCTTCCCTTCCCCCCCCTTCCCCTTCCCCCTCCACCCTACCCCTTCCCTTCCCCCTACACCCTCCCCTTCCCCCCTTACCCTCCCCCTTCCACCCTTTCCCTCCCCCTTCCTCACCCTCCTCCCCCCTCCCCTCCCCCTTCCCCCACCTCCCCCTCCCCCTCTCCCCTCCCCACACCCTCCCCTCCCCCTCCCCCTCCCCTCCCCACTCCCTCCCTCCCCCTCCCTCCCCTCCCCCTCCTCTCCCTCCCCCGCTCCTCTCCTCCCCCCCGTTCCCCTCCCCTCCCCTTCCCCCTCCCCCCGTTTCCCTCCCCTCCCGTCCCGCGCCGGCAATGCCGGGTACTTCTGCTCGCTGCGCTCGCCTCACCACGCGTCAATACTGAGGAACGGGCTTATTTTAGCTGAGGCTAATGACTGTACCTGAGTTGCTGTGTTGTCATGATTTACACCAATAAATAATACAAACAACTACTTTGCACAAATGTATTTGTTGTTTGTGATATTACATTTTTATAGGCAATTTAGGTTGAAGATTTAGGTTGAATGTTTTTTTTTCAAGAAAGAACCCCTCAGCACATACATAGGGGAGGGGTAGGTGCAGACTGGAAGTTTGGGACGATTACACCTCACCACCACGTAATTCAAAACACCACACCACCACGTAATTCAAAATACCTCACCACCAAGTAATTCAAAACACCTCACCACCATAAAACACGTAATAAAAACACCTCACCACCACGAAATTAAAAACACCTCACCACCACGAAATTGAAAACACCTCACAGCCATAAAACACGTAATAAAAACACCTCACCACCACCAAATTAAAAACACCTGACAGCCATAAAACCCGTAATAAAAACACCTCACAGCCACGAAATTAAAAACACCTCACCAGCACATCATTTAAAAACACCTCACCACCAAGTAATTCAAAACACCTCACCACCACATAATTAAAAACACCTCACCACCACGTAATTATAAATACCTCACCACCACGTAATTCAAAACACCCCACCACCACGTGATTCAAAACCACCACAACATTATTAAAAACACTTCACAACCACGGAAACAAAAGTTTGAGGGAGTCGTTAAGTGACAACACAGACATTGCCCGGATGTGTAGATATATAGATAAACGACTGTACCCGAGTTGCCGTTTTCTCATGGTTTAAACCAATCATAATTCAAACAATTATTTTGCACAAATGTATTTGTAATATACGTGATATCACATTTTATAAACAATTGAAGTTGAAAACTTAAGTTGAAAAAAAATAATTCCCCAAAAAATTCCAAAAAAGAAAAAAAGAAAATTGGATTAAAAAAAAAAAAGTATACGCTTAGGACATACCGACGGGAGAGATATGTGCATACCAGAAGTATGCACATATCTCTGCACAAATATATATATATATATATATATATATATATATATATATATATATATATATATATATATATATATATAAATAAAACTGTGAGAAATAGCAGAAACTCCACAATACGAGGAGCGTGCCTCATTTGCGTTAAATATATAATCGGAAGAAATTAAATTAGTGGATGTAGCTTCAAGACGGTCGATCTTCAATTTTCGACAAGCTTTCGACCAACAAATCTTCTTCTTAGTCTCCCTTGAGTTCAACGAGTTTCGTTGTCGAAAATTGAAGATCGACCGTCTTGAAGACTTATTTCATTTCTACTTATTTAATTTTTTTCCGATTACCGATCTTCAGAATCCACTACTTATTTAATTTCTTCCGATTTATATATACGAGCGTGACTCGGCGCGCTCTGCGCGCCTCACCACACGTAGTTTCAGAGGGGTAGGCATCTTTGACCATTTCGGTGTCTTTTGGGTTTCATTGTGTTTTGGGTCTTCAGGGCCATTTGGGTCTTCAGGGTCTTTTGGGACTTTGGTGTCTTCAGAGGCTTTTGGGTCTTAAGGGTCTTCCGTGTCTTTTGGGTCTTCGGGGTCTTTGGGTCTTATGGTTCTTTTGGTTCTTCTTGGTCTTTAAGGGTCTTTGGGTCTTCCGGGTATTTTTGGTCTTCGGGGTCTTTTGGGTCTTCGGGGTCTTTGGGGTATTTTTGGTCTTCAGGGTCTTTTGGGTCTTTTTGGTCTTCAGGGTCTTTTTGGTCTTCTGGGTCTTTTGGGTCTTTGGGGTGTTTTGGGTCTTCAGGGTGTTTTGGGTCTTTGGGGTCTTTTGGGTATTCAGGGTATTTTTGAGCCTCAGGGCCTTGAAGGGTATTTTGGGTCTTTGGGGTGTTTTGCATCTTCAGGGTATTTTGGGTCTTCAAGGGTCTTAGTGGTCTGAAGGGTCTTGGGGGAATTAAAAATAATAAATATATAATTAAATAAAAAATATATAAATAATAATCAAGAAACAATTCTGAGTTTCCAACTTATTGCTAAATTGATAGCTCAGATGGATGCACATAATATGCACCCATAATATAAACTACGGTGCCAATGAAAAAAATATGGGATAAAAAGTTTCTCCAAATTGTCCCTATTTCTTGATTACTATTTTTTTTGTATTAGTGACTGTCCCTATTCACCCGTAAAACCGGGTGAATAGGGACAGCCATAAAAGTCCTATTTATTCCTAATTAACCCATATATGGGGTTAATAGGGACTTAAAGTTGCTTTTTTTTTTAAAACAAGAGAACACTTTCAACCCAAATATCAACAAATCAGTATGGTTATCAATTTTCAGCAAAAAAGGTTTCTGAACTTTTTTCAGTTTGTGTCCCTATTCACCCCATTTTACGGTACATAGCAAACCATATACGTTTGCTCTAATATAATAAGATATATATATATATATATATATATATATATATATATATATATATATATATATATCTATATTATAATAGCCGTAGATGATTCTGTCTGTCTGTCTGTCTATCTGTTGGGTGTCTGTCCGGGGTGTGGCTTACTCGGTTTGCAGAGTAGCTCCACCCATAGCTCCACCCATTCTGGGAGTGGCTATAAACAAATATCCACCATTTTATTAACTCGCATAGCTTTGAGTCCTGTTTTGTAGGCCCGTGGTGTCTTGCTCTCCCCCAGTTTTATTTCAAATCAAATTCGATAAATCATTTCATTTTTCACAGTCGCTAACATAGTTTTAGACTCGGTTGAAAAAAAACGGGAAGAAAATCCGATGAAAGTTGCCGTTTATAGAACGAAATGAATTCTCAAAGGACTGTAACTTCAAGGCCATTGAGTCTCTCTCACGCCTTTATCTCCAATCTAACTCACCATATGATTTCATTTTTATCGATGGTTTTACTTTTAGACTCGGTGTCAGCAATAATTGAGAACAATCCACACACGCGGGAAAATGCAGAGATATATTTTTTAAAATCGCGTCATGGTGTATCATACACCGCCCAACATGACACCGCCGGCAATGTGTCGATATATATTAAAAATTCGCTTTTGCTTTTCCGTTATGATATATTACTATTTCGTTTGATGATAGTCGTCACAAAAACGTCAACAATGATGCCGACATATATTTCTTCGTTTTTATTTCATTCAACATATTAGCCGGAAGTAAAATATGTTTCAGGAAATTACCGAGAGATATTTCTTCGTTTTTTTTATTAGTTATGTGCGCATACACTTTAAATAGGTTTATTTGAAATCTTTAATTTTCCACAAACATTCCACACACGCGGGAAAATGCAGAGATATATTTTTTACAATCGCGTCATGGTGTATCATACACCGCCCAACATGACACCGACGGCAATGTGTCGATATCTATTTTAAATTCGATATATCATTTCATTTTTCACAGTCGCTAACATAGTTTTAGACTCGGTTGAAAAAAAACGAGAAGAAAATCCGATGAAAGTTGCCGTTTATAGAACGAAATGAATTCTCAAATGCCTGTAACTTCAAGGCCATTGAGTCTCTCACGCCTTTATCTCCAATATAACTCACCATATGATTTCATTTTTATCGATGGTTTTAGAGTCGGTGTCAGCAATAATTGAGAACATTCCACACACGCGGAAAATGCAGAGATATATTTTTAAAAATCGCGTCATGGTGTATCATACACCGCCCAACATGACACCGACGGCAACGTGTCGATATATATTAAAAATTCGCTTTTGCTTTTCCGTTAAGATATATTACTTTTTCGTTTGATGACAGTCGTCACAAAAACGTCAACAATGATGCCGACATATATTTCTTCGTTTTTATTTCATTCAACATTATTAGCCGGAAGTAAAATATGTTTCAGGAAATTACCGAGAGATATTTCTTGGTTTTTTAAAATTAGTTATGTGCGAATACACTTTAAATAGGTTTAATTTGAAATCTTTAATTTTCCACAATATAATTTACTTGCCATTTATCATTTGATGATTACGAGACAAATTCCTCTTGAGGATCGTGACAATTCATGCGCTGCGTGGAAACTTCTATTTCCAAAATGAATGAGACGATCGATGAAGAACGCAGACTTGAACAGGATGCAGCAAGAAAACGAATGAGACGGGCGAACGAGTCCATCGAAGAACGTCAATGCAAACTTGCGGGGTCACCCGTGGGAATCCCACGGGCATGGATGTGTGTGACATTTCGACATATTGAGTTAGATGCTGCACATTCATTTTTACAAAATGGTTACTGGCAAGTCATCAGATCCAGAAATGGTGTAAAAACCACCGTTTAGAGGCCATTTTTCCCCGCAAAGCGGGGGTTGGCCTTTTCGGGGACCGTGGTAGTTGTTGTTTTTTTGTCCCCTTTTTGAAGCAATGTTTTACGGCCGGATGCCCTTCCTGACGCCAACCCTTTTTGCCGCCTTCAACGACAAACAGGGAATTACCAGTGAACTGGTACTCAATTAGCCGACCTCGGAAGGATGACAGGCTGAGTCAACCCCCCTGGCATTAATTCGGCGATCGACCGAGATTCGAACCCAGGATCCTAAGCCGGCACCCTAGCCGCTAGCCCAACACCAGAAATGGTGTCATGAACACAATTTATTTACGCACAAGCACAAAAGCAAGACGGGCCGATTTCCGATTCCGACGGGCCGACGGGCGAGACGGGCCGATTTCCGATTCCGACGGGCCGATTTGGAGCAAGAAAAAGAACGAGACGGGAGAAAAAGGAGAGAAACGAGACGGGGAAAGCCGATTGGAGAGGCGAGTGAGGCGCGATTGGAGAGGAGTGTGAGGCGCGATTGGAGAGGAGTGTGAGGCACGATTGGAGAGGAGTGTGAGGCGTGATTGGAGAGGAGTGTGAGGCACGATTGGAGAGGAGTGATTGGAGGGGAGTGTGAGGCACGATTGGAGAGGAGTGTGAGGCACGATTGGAGAGGAGTGTGAGGCGCGATTGGAGAGGAGTGTGAGACGCGATTGGAGAGGAGTGTGAGGCGCGATTGGAGAGGCGTGTGAAGGATTGGAGAGGAGAGGAGTGTGAGGGATTGGAGAGGTGAGGGATTGGAAAGGAGAGGGATGTGAGGGTTTGGAGAGGAGAGGAGTGCTAGGTGGAGAGAGGAGAGTGTCAGGTGGAGACAGGAGAGTGTCAGGTGGAGACAGGAGAGTGTCAGGTGGAGAGGAGTGAGGGGTCACATATTATGTAAAATAACTAAATTCACACCATTTCTGGATCTGATGACTTGCCAGTAACCATTTTGTAAAAATGAATGTGCAGCATATAACTCAATATGTCGAAATGTCACACACATCCATGCCCGTGGGATTCCCACGGGTGACCCCGCTAGTATATATATATGGTGTGTTCGTAAGGTGGGTGAGGAGGAGGTACAGCAACACAGTGCCTTTGAAAATCGAGAGAAGTGTGGGTGTGGACGTGAGTTTGAGTCAGTGAGAGGGTTGCATATCCATCAGAGCCGGATGGGTTGTGTGCGTAAGGTCGGTGAGGAGGAGGTACAGCAACACAGTGCCTTTGAAAAGGGGACACGTAAGACGGCCGGGAGAAACAGCCAGGTAGCAAGCCACAGTGTTGTATGTCCTGGGGTTTTACTTCAGCAGGGAAAGGATGTGAGGAGGAGAGTGAAATGGCCAGGTATGGGCGAGAATGGATGGAGTGATGTGTGGGGCGCTTCATAGGTTGAAAGGAAGGGTGGAAGATAGATTGAGAAAGATGAATGAGATTGTGTTTGAGTATGCATGTGTCACGTTTGGAGTGAAAGAGTGTGTAGAGGAGGGGTGAGAAGGAGGCATGTTTGAGCAGGAGGTCTTTAGGGACCATGTGTAGAGGAGGGAGATCCATGAGTTGAGAATGGAGTTGAGGAGTTTGAATGGAAGATGGAAGAGGGCAGTGGGAGGGGAGAGGAATGGGCTTGAGGTGTTGAAGAAGCATGAGAGGATGAGGTTGGTGAAGTTGAAGAGAGTGGAAAGGATGAAGAGGCGAAGAAAGGAGAGGCAGAGGAAGAGAAAGAGGTTCTTTGAGAATCCTTTTCAGTTTATGAAGGATCTGTTGGAGCCGTCTCGATTTGGTGTACTGAAGGTACCAAAGGAAGAGTTGGAAGGTCACTGCGTGTCACGTATGCAGACACAAGGAGGAACAAAGCGGTGGAGGACATCGAAGGATTGGTGAGACCGACAGAGCCAGGTGTTCCATTTGATTTGTCAGAGCCAAAGATGTCTGAGATTGGGCAGTTTTGAGGAAGGCACGGGCGGCATCAGCTCCAGGACCAAGTGGAGTTCCATACTAGGTGTTTAAGAGTTGTGAAGGCATCAGGCAGTATCTGTGGTGGCAAGGAGTGGTGCCCAGTCAATGGACTAGGGCAGAAGGAGTTTATATTCCAAAGCAGGAGGAGGCTGTGACACTGGAGCAGTTTAGACCAATATCATTGCTCGATGTAGATGGGAAGATATTGATGAGTGTCTTTGTGGCACGGCTCTCAGGCTTCATCAGAGGGAATGGTTTTGTGGATGGTTCTGTGCAGAAGGCAGGAATACCAGAATCACCAGGATGCATTGAACACTCGGCAATGGTCTGGCAAGTGTTACAGGAGGCAAAGAGGCAAAGGAAGGATGTGGCAGTGGTATGGCTGGATTTGGAGAATGCATATGGGGCAGTGCCACATGCCTTGATCAGGTATGCCATGGATTTATTTTGGGTGCCACGGAGATTTAGGGATTTTTTGATGGCATATTATGATCAGTTTTGGATGCGGTTTGCGACACAGTCCTATGTAACAGAGTGGCAGAAGTTGGAAGTGGGGATCCCGATGGGATGTACCATCATATTTTGTGCTATTTTGTTTGTGCTGGTTATGGAGTTGTTGATACGTGCAGTGAGTGGACATGGGAAAGAAGTGGAGCAAGCCCCTGGTCAGAGGTTGCCAGCAATGTTTGCTCTCATGGATGACCTGACAGTTGTCCAACAGTCCGCTGATGCAGCAGTAGAGGTACTGGGACGACTGGAAAGGTTGATGCGGTGGGCAAGAATGGGATTTAAAGCAAGAAAGTCGAGGAGTGTGGTAGTGAGACGAGGAGTGGTGGACAACATGCACAGGCTTGAACTGGGAGGGGAGGTGGTTCCATCATTGGTGGAGGCCCCTGTGAAGAGTTTGGGAAGATGTTATACAGTGGAGTTGAATGATGTGGGAAGAGTGGAGGAGGTCAGAAATAAGCTTTTGAGAGGTTTGAAGAGCATTGATGGATGTGGTTTGCCAGGTACGTTGAAGGTATGGTGTTTGAAGTTTGGACTGATGCCACGAGTATTGTGGCCATTGATGATGTATGATATTGCGATTGGAGATGTAGAGAGGATGGAGGTTTTGGTGAGCGGGTTTGTGAGGAGGTGGTTGGGAGTGCCACGCTGTTTGACGAACATTGCCTTTTATGGTCAGGGTGGAAAACTCCAGTTTCCCTTGACATCATTAACCGAGGAGTTTAAGGTGGTGAGGGTGTGGGAGTTCATGATGTTGCGGGATTCAAGTGATGCAGTGGTAAAGAATGCTCTCCCAGAGAAGAAGGGAAGTCGGAAGTGGAATGCAAGAGCAGAGGTGGATGAGATGGAGGAGCGGTTGCAACAGGAGGAGGTCATGGGGATGGTACAGCATGGGAAGCATGGCTTGGGGTGGATGGAGCATGAGCGATGGGGAAAGGCATGTGTGAAAGAGAGGAAGAAAATGGTTGAGAGGGAGGTGAGAAGAAAGGAAGAGGACGGGAGATATGTGAAAGCAGTCGGTCAGGCACAGCAAGGTGCTTGGACTAGGTGGGAAGGAGGGCGGGTGAGGATGTTGAAGTGGCAAGAGATTTGGAGGATGGAGACAAAATTGTTGAATTTCCTGTTGCGGGCAACGTATGATGTGCTTCCGTCACCAGTAAACTTGAGATTGTGGGGGTTGTTGCAGGAGGAGAGATGTTATTTGTGTGGAGGTGTGGGAATGGTGCAGCATGCACTGAGTGCATGTTCAGTAGCATTGGCAGCAGGACAATACAGGTGGCAACATGATCAGGTGCTGGCAGTGGTGGTGCAGATGGTGCAACAAGAGGTGCTGAGGTCGAGAGAGAGAAGTGTGGAGAAGGAGACTGATGGGGGAGAGGTGTGGTTTGTCAAGGAGGGCCAAGTGGTAAGAGGTGGAAAGAGGAGGAGGTGGAAAGCAAGAGGGCTGTCAGATGTTTGTGATTGGCAGGTGGTGGCAGACCTAAAGCCACAATTGGTGTTCCCAGAGTAGATCTGTGTGACAAGGTTGCGGCCTGACATTGTCATTTGGTCAGGTGCAACAAGACAATTCATCTTAGAGGAATTGTCTGTACCTTGGGAAGAGAACATGGAGGAGGTGCACGAGAGGAAGAGAGGAAAGTACAGTGAGCTGGAGGCAGAGTGCCGGGAGAAGGGTTGGCGAGTTTCTTGTCAGCCATTTGAGGTGGGGTGTAGAGGGTATATTGGCAATTCCTTTTCTGCATTTCTTGCTCGGCTGGGAGTGTGTGGGTCAGAAAGAAGGAGGATGTGTGACAAGGTGGCCCAGGTTGCCCAAGGCTCGTTTTGGACATGGAGGAGGTTTATGGAGGCACGTCGAATGGTGTAGGTTGAGGTTACGGAATAGAAATGTAGGTGTGTGTGTGTGTGTGTGTGTGTGTGTGTGTGTGTGTGTGTGTGTGTGTGTGTGTGTGTGTGTGTGTGTGTGTGTTGCAGGAGTGGGTCATGAGTGGATGTGGTTTTGCATGAATGGTTTTGAATGTTTGCATGAGTGGTGTATGTTGTAAGGGTAGTTGGTTGGTTGGTGTTGTGTCCGTTGTGTGTGGATGTGTGTGTATGAATGATCTGGTGTGTTTTGTTGGTGAGTGGTGAAGGGTATAAAGGTGGGTGTTTGAGTGTTCCACCATGTTTGTTTGGTGCTGTGGATTCTGGATGTGGAGGTGTTGTTGTTGTAGTCTGCGTTCGCACTGGCTGGGGGTGGGGGTATGTACGCATCCATGTGTAGTTGCTGCATGTGGATGTGTATGTGCCCCTGCTGGCCCACCTTAGCTGACCGTATCGAGGTTGAAGGGCCGAAACGGGATGATGCTGAGGACCTCGACTGAGGACCGGTCAGTGTGGCACACATGTGACCAGGTGTGTTTTGTTGAACTTGTGTGTATATATATATATATATATATATATATATATATATATATATATATATATATATATATATATATATATATATATATATATATATAATATATATATATATATATATATATATATATATATATATTGTTACAGACGTGGCTTGGATGTTATTTACCGAGCGGTTTTATGGTATGACCACGTCTGCACAAGTTACCCGATTGTGCCCGAACGTTGACTAGTCGCGCGATGCTGGCTCAATAAGAAAAAGAAGACACCCGGCTGGATTACAATAACACAATACGACACCAAGGTTTCGATTCTCAAGACCTCCGGAGGAGATTATATTCGTACGGAAAGGTCAGATTACAGGGGCTAGAAGTATAATCACAGAAAGACAGGCACTTAGACACACTCTTATATTAACCCCGGACAGACGACAGACAAACGGGACAACGGCTGACTCACACGGGGGTTTGATGGCTAGGAAAGGCAGGTATCGATGGCTCCAGGTCCTCCTGGGCTCGGGGCAGGGTACAGTACGGTCCGGTCCGGTCCAAAGATGCGGGGAGGTATCGTCGCGCTGGGGGTGGCGGTGGCTTCTCTCTCCAAGCTGAGGCGCATCTCACGTCACATCCGGCGCGGGGCCGCGTATATCCGGCGGGGAGTGACACGCCCTCGGCTCGTTAGCTCCGCCCCAGATGGAATCGGCACGTTGCTTCTCATTGGGTGCGTGGGGGAGTTACTGGCTCCGCCCCTGACGAGGAGCTGACAGCCAGCCCCTTCGGGGTAACGCCGTGGAGCGCATGGTCATGGCGGGTAACCGAGCCGGTGTGAGGACGCACACTCCCCGCCCCTCTGTTGTTGTAGTCGTAGTTGTAGTTGTAATTGTTGTTGTAGTTGTTGTTATTGTTGTTGTTTGGGGAAGAAGATGGGAGGAGGTATGGGAAAGGTCCTAAACTCACTACTGATGCCATATAATCACATTCTGGTGCAACGAAGAGTCATAATTAATGGAAACGAGGCCTTAACTGACATAGAATAAGAATAACTAGGAAGATGTCCGAAAGTTGTCTACGTGTGGTGCGGTGGACCTGGGCACGACATTTAATGGGGGAATAAGGGGAAGGTCGGCTCTACTGATTGTTATTTACATGCAATGGGACTAGGGAATGGGGGATTGGGGAAAGTTGGGGAGTATTGGAGAAAATAGGGGAATATTTACAAGCGGATATGGAGGCCAAATTCCATATTCGCAACATTGCACCCTTCTCTACCCTCGGGGCGTCCCGACCCGATAAATTTTTACCTACTTTAGTGTGGCCCGCAATGTAGTTCCCTCTACTATTAACTCTACCCTGAGTGCGACAGTTTTACAGATATTCACAAATGAGTAAATATGTCCCCCTGCGACATTGCACCCTTCTCCTCACAGAAACACACCCACAGGATAACCGAATCCAGAAAGAATTCTCAAACTAAACATACAGCCGGTAGGGAGCATTATTTACAAGACTACGCTGCTATTTACACTACGATCCAGGACCTGTTTTTGGAGGGACACATGCAGATGTTATGCATAGAGAGAGAGCGCGCTTGCCAACATCGATACACCAACCCACGAGTGCTCTGTGGCCGACGGCCTTTAATAACGTGCAGAGCACCCTTCCCGAGCATCAACAGCACCACCCCACCACCAATCGGTGCAGTCACCATTGTTCATTGGAATAAAAATAAATTCGACAACCCCTAACCCTGCAGGTGTCTCTTGCTCTTCTTGTGGTGCACTTGGTGGTGTTAACTATTAGTGGTTCACCTGTATGGCATAGGTGCCACGTTGATCCATAGGTCCATCCCCGGGTGGTGCTTGGCCGCAAACGAACTGCGGTCCATTGTGGGTGGCCACAAACATTGCGGTCCATATGGTGTATCGATCCCGGCAGCAAACAGCGAAAGTGCAGGCCCACAACTGCGCAGCCAGCACCTCTCTCTCCTCTCTCTCTACCCCAAAGCCAGATCCTCGGAGGTGGGAGACAAAAGAAGAAACAAGTGAGTAAGGTGGTAAGGGCGCAAAAGTGCACGCAATATTAGGTAATGCACACTGGGGGCACATGGGAACCAGGTGAGACAGGTACGTTCCTATCGTACGCCCCCCCCCCCCCACCAGGTAACCTACATGGCCCCTCCCTTACCCCTTACTGTATCCACACAACACAACACTACCCATAAACATCTACTTTACAAATCAACAAACATCCCTACTGTCTTCCCCGTTCCTCCCATAAACCAAATTCGTCTTCTCTCCCTCCTAACCAATCAAATTTGCCATTTTCAACTCTCATCAAAATTTGCCATTTTCAACTCAACATCAAAATTTGCCATTACCAATTCAACATCAGTCCCTCCTAGGGAGGGAGAGATGGAATCACCCCAATGTCTCATCCACGTCGTGATGCGTCTCACCAATCCACACAGCAATTCTCATTTCCTGCAACAACCAAAGAAAACACAGGTGTGGAGTCATCATCATCACCACAGGTAAGTGGCTGCGTATGGTGCGACAGGTTCATCAATCCTAACTATTTCCTAAATGACTTTACAACTTTACACTACCCGGGGTCTTTCTCCGGCCAAACCATTGGCCCTCTTACACTATGGGTTCTAAAAACCAATTCCCATTGGCCAAACTGTGGTGCTTTTCAATTTGGGGTCTCACTCCCCCGATTCATCTCTCGGTGCCCTCGCACAATTTCTGGGCTGTGGCGTGTACCTCTCCCAGCGGGTCTACCCACCTGCACACCTCCACCACTGTAGTTGCCTCCGAGCTTACCTGCTCCTTACCCTAACCTAACTACCTGGGGAAGGCCCTCTGGCACTCTCCCCACTCGGTGCCCTCTCTGGCACTGGGCTACCCGGGTCCATCCTCCGGATCCTCGGGCCCCATCCACAACTCTACCGGCTCCCAGAGCCCACCTGCGGCCTCACCTGGCCGACATCCTCACAGTGGTGGAGTGCCCAACCAACTACACACACTAACAGGCTACACGCCCAGCCATTTCCACAACACTAATGCACCCATTCACAACACCATTCTGCAACCGCACCACAAATGCCAATATCCAACCACAATTTACCTGCACCCTCTACCTAACACTTACACTACCCGCCCCGGGTACTCGTGAAAGGGGTCCACTCTTCCCCCATCCACACCTTCGCACCATGCACACCACTCCGTACCACTCACTCCAACTCTCTCCACACACCTGTACCTGCACACCTGTGCTCTCACACCTGGTGCCACCTGCACCCTTCTCTCCCCAAGCGCATTCGCGCTGATCCACAACACTCACTACTCATACACTGCTCCACACACCTGTCCAGTTGCACACCTGTGCAATCACACTTGTTCAATCCTCACACACACAGCATCATCTCAGCTAACTACTCCCTTCTGAAACTTGCGCTTCCCAGTCGTCCCTTTAACTATTGCGCTCCCTCGTCATTATAATCCACACTAATCTACCTGCGTCCCCACTACAGGTATCAGTCACTAACTAACCTTAACGTTACCTAAGGTCATCTTCTCTAGATCCCTACACACAATATCCTAACCCACCCGGGCTAGTTTTCACTGCCATACACCCCATAAACTATTGCTCCTTTGCCCCCCTTGTGAGGGATGGTGGATTTGCCATCCCACCACATCGGGGGTCTCTCACTACCAATTTTGCACATCAAATTTCAACAAATTAAAAATTTGCCAATCACTGCCCATCATCTGCCAATCACTACTGCCAATCCCTTGCCAATCATCAAATTTTGTTTTTCTCTAATTTTGGGTCCAAAACACTAACCTCATCACCCAGTCGACTCACTAATACCTCTCGGTGCGCCACTCCCTGTCCAAAGCCCGGCTTCGTGAAGCCAAGCAATGGATGCTGGTTGTTTTGTGCCAGCGGCTGGATGCATCCCGCATTCGGTGCAGGGAAGGAGGTTTACCCGGGCCGAGATCCCACGCACCATCTCGGCACGGAGCCATCCCATGGCTCGATCTCGGCCTGCCGGAATGCCTCACCAAAAAGTGGTCGCCATGACGACCCTTTCTATCGGGCTGCCCGCTCCGCCTAGTGGAGCACGGACGCGGCCGTTCAAAGCGAGGCCCAGCACGCACCGAGGGCCCGACTCGGCTATAAGTCGTTCTAAACTCTACCCCGTCTAACGTCGATGCTTCACCTGCATGCTTACATCCCGCAGCCCGTTCCTTGCTCACACATCCAGCCGTTTCCATGCCCCTCGTACCGTTCCTTACACACCCAGGTACACCCATTCCACTCACCGCCTTGGTCACACACCTGACCACCGAACACTTTGGCACACACTCGTTGGTAGCACACCTCACCAATACACCTCTTCGCGCCCCCTCCTCGGTCACCTCCTCTGTGACAATCACAGGTGTGCTCTCATTCGCACACCCAACCACGTGCCTCACCACCAACTCCAGCGTGCATTCCCACTCACGCTCTACCATTCCAGGTGTGCATCCTTCCATCCCAGGTGTACATCCTCGCTCACCTGTCACAACTAACTCACGCTCCATGTCACTCTCACTACTTTCACCTCCATTCCTGACAGCGCACTCACCCTTACTCTTGACAGCACACTCTTTCCTCATGCACCTGTCCGTCACACACCTTTCTCGCGCACACTCTCCCGTTACACCCTCTGTAACACTCACCACAGCTGTGCATTCTTCCTTGCCTTTGACAGCGCACTCTTTCCCCATGCACCTGTCCGTCACACACCTTCCTCGCGCACACTCTCCCGTCACACCCTCTGTAACACTCACCACAGCACGCTTCCATGTGCTCCCTCGCACACGCGCTTCGACCAACTCACTCTTGACAGCACCCTCACTCCTTGGCACACACTTTTTCCTCACACACCCCAGAGTCGGACTTTCTCGCACACCTCCTCTTTCGCACACCAGACCTGTCGCACACTTCACCAACGGCCTCTCACGAACACCCGGGTCCATCTCGACCCCCAAGCTTCTTAAATCCCCTGGCGCATCATACGCACGACCATATTGGTCACCACTTACACCAGGTCCTCTTCCTCTTCGCTTCTCCTCCATCACCTGCGAATCCCTCATCCGGTTAACGAGCACATCACGATCCAAACACAGACTTTGGACCAATTCTTTTATCTCCTCTTTTATCTCTTTGTTATCCCCTCTCCGTCGCTTCTTAATTTCGCTCACCCCTTCTTCCACTTCTTCTAATTTGTGCCTCACCTCTTTTATTCCCCGGTACGTCTCCTCAAGCTCGTCCTCCAAGGCTACCTTGACCGTTTCCATGTGCGTCCTCACCTGCCAGTCCTTCGTCTCCATTACCTCTATCACCTCGTCCAACCTCGTTGTCAGTCCCTCACGTACCATCTGACATTCCCTCTTTGTCGCTATCAAGTCATCTTTTAGTTCTTTCTGTGTCGCCTTTAAACCTCCTAATACCGCAGTGTTCCTTTGAACCTGCTCCACTAACTCCGTCTGTCCCACCGTCAGCTGCTCCACCTCCTGCGTCAGGTCCTCTATGCCCCCTTGTAACTTTACAGTCCCCTTTCTCACCTCCTTTTCCATGTGCTCCTCACAGTGCCTCACCTCCTCGCGCACTCCTCCGACCTCCTCACTCACTCCTCTTCTGATCTCCTCTCCCATCACTTGCATCTCCTGCCCAGATGCCACCCTCATCTGCTCCATTTCCTCCCTGTGAGCATCCAATTTGGTTTCTACCCCCATTCTGACCCCCTCTATCTGCTGCCCCATTTGGTTAACTTCCCTTTCCGCTTGGTCCCTCATGTCCCTCAATTTGCCTTCCATGGTGTTTTCTAACCCCTCTAACCCATTTTTCACTCCCTCTATCTGATTCTCCTGGGCAGCCATTCTATTTTCTACCCCCGTTAACCCATGTTTCACCTCTTTTATCCCGTTGTCTAACCCCTCAAAATTATTGTCTAACTTCCCAATTTTCTTGTCTAACTCCTCAAAATTATTGTCTAACTTCTCACCGGTACCCCTCGCTTCGTCCCTCATTACCCCCAATTGCTCACTCCGAGCCCTCGCTTCGTCCCTCATTACCCCCATTTGGTTTTCCAATCGCTCACCCTGAGCATCCATCCGGTTTCCCAACCGCTCATTATCAGCCCTCGTTTCCTCCCTCATTTTCTCGCTATTCTGGGCCATAAGGGCCTTCATTTGTATGAAAAAAAGGCCCCAATCCATCGGGGGCGCTGCCACGGTCGCTGGCGCGGTGATCAGCGAGGCGCCATTTTGCGCGCCCGCTTCTTCGTGCGTGACGGCGCTATTTTGCGAACCTGCCGCCCTCACTGCTTCGCTCTCCTCCTGTCCCTCATTTTGGTCCTGGATCGACCCTACCTCACTCTCCTTTACCGGACCCCAGCTGTCTTGATCCGCCATAGCGCGACTTTCAAAATTCGGTTTTTTTTATTTTATTATTTTCGTAAAACAAATTCAAATTTCGCCGTTATAATTTCGCGCGGGAAACGCGCTCCGAATCGATTCGGTCGAGCGCCGTACGCGCTCCGGCTCGATTTTCCCTCCCAAAATTTGGGCCTAACTAATTTAGTCCCGGGTTCGAATTCCACTCCTCGACACCAATTGTTACAGACGTGGCTTGGATGTTATTTACCGAGCGGTTTTATGGTATGACCACGTCTGCACAAGTTACCCGATTGTGCCCGAACGTTGACTAGTCGCGCGATGCTGGCTCAATAAGAAAAAGAAGACACCCGGCTGGATTACAATAACACAATACGACACCAAGGTTTCGATTCTCAAGACCTCCGGAGGAGATTATATTCGTACGGAAAGGTCAGATTACAGGGGCTAGAAGTATAATCACAGAAAGACAGGCACTTAGACACACTCTTATATTAACCCCGGACAGACGACAGACAAACGGGACAACGGCTGACTCACACGGGGGTTTGATGGCTAGGAAAGGCAGGTATCGATGGCTCCAGGTCCTCCTGGGCTCGGGGCAGGGTACAGTACGGTCCGGTCCGGTCCAAAGATGCGGGGAGGTATCGTCGCGCTGGGGGTGGCGGTGGCTTCTCTCTCCAAGCTGAGGCGCATCTCACGTCACATCCGGCGCGGGGCCGCGTATATCCGGCGGGGAGTGACACGCCCTCGGCTCGTTAGCTCCGCCCCAGATGGAATCGGCACGTTGCTTCTCATTGGGTGCGTGGGGGAGTTACTGGCTCCGCCCCTGACGAGGAGCTGACAGCCAGCCCCTTCGGGGTAACGCCGTGGAGCGCATGGTCATGGCGGGTAACCGAGCCGGTGTGAGGACGCACACTCCCCGCCCCTCTGTTGTTGTAGTCGTAGTTGTAGTTGTAATTGTTGTTGTAGTTGTTGTTATTGTTGTTGTTTGGGGAAGAAGATGGGAGGAGGTATGGGAAAGGTCCTAAACTCACTACTGATGCCATATAATCACATTCTGGTGCAACGAAGAGTCATACTTAATGGAAACGAGGCCTTAACTGACATAGAATAAGAATAACTAGGAAGATGTCCGAAAGTTGTCTACGTGTGGTGCGGTGGACCTGGGCACGACATTTAATGGGGGAATAAGGGGAAGGTCGGCTCTACTGATTGTTATTTACATGCAATGGGACTAGGGAATGGGGGATTGGGGAAAGTTGGGGAGTATTGGAGAAAATAGGGGAATATTTACAAGCGGATATGGAGGCCAAATTCCATATTCGCAACAATATATATATATATATATATATATATATATATACACATAGTCGTAGCCAAAAATATTGGCACCATTGCGCTTTTTTCAAGTAATGCACCATCTCTTCCAGAAAAGTGTTGAAATAAAGAAATATTTTGATATCCACATTTGTATTTCTTTGGTTTTCAGTGGAACAAAACAAAAAAGCTGAAAAAACTAAAAGTAAATCTTTGCTTATTCCACACAGAAATCCTAAAATGGCCCGGACAATATTATTAGCACCTTTTAGAAGTTATTAACAATAATTAGATATCAAGCAGGTGATTCTCCTTTACTTTGGAATTGAACTCACCTGTGGTGAGTTGCAGGTGCCTGCAATATAAGCATCACTCATTCAACCAGTTTGAATAGAGAAAAGGAGTCATTCTGCTGTTTTGTGTCACTGTTTGTACCACAATGAGCATGGAGAAAGGTAGAAAAACCAGAGAATTTTATGAGGAGGTGAGACACAAGATTGTAGCCAAGCATGGACAATCCCAAGGCTACAAGTCAATCTCCAGAGACCTTGATGTTCCTGTGTACACCGCACGCAATGTTATCAGGAAGTGTTTTTGTTGTTTTTCCCGTCATTAATATCAGGAAGTCAAAAAATTTGTCAATGCCATTTCTTTTTGTTTTTTTATTTAAAAGGATATATTAAGTTCTGAATGAAAAACAAAGGTTCTGTAATATTAACAGTGAAATAAAGAATTGTGGAGACCAAATACTTTTGTCAATTTCAATTTATTTTTCGAGAAAATTGTGAATTATTTGAAAAAAGTGCAAGGGTGCCAATATTTTTGGCCACGACTGTATAATGAATGCTGATGTATCGACGAGTCCACGAAAATTTCATTTGAAAGCTTTTAGTAAAGACTGAAGACGTTTTTTCACCCCCAACCGGGCATCAGCCTGGTTGAGGCCTCATAATTTGGGTCCTGTCAGTCTGTCTGTCCACGAATCATTTCCGAGCCTATACTTGAAAAAGACAGGATGTATTTTTTTCATATTCAGCACGTGTATGCAGTAATATCTGGGCATGAAGCATGTCAAATTATTTTGCGATCAGAGCTAATTTTTAATGTTGACAATTAAATAAACATTTTAGAGGAGGGAATAGTACAGGATTGTATCGGCTTTTGGGAACCATTATTTATTTATATACACTTATCCAGCTCCACTATCAATACACAAAACTTTGAATCCCTTATATATTTTATACTCTTTACCATGTCCACTATCCACGCAAAGCTTTGATTTTTATTTATTTATGAAAGGCTTTACCATCTGCACCACTTATATCTTAATTAATTAATTTAAATGTACAATCAACACATCCCATTTTAAGTTGAGGTTGGGGGCCGTGTCCTCGATGAGTACCTGTAGTCTTGTTTTCTCAATATTGGTTTGCATACCGTACTTTTTATACGCTTATTACACGTTGAAGTTCCCCACGATTGAATCGCCAATATATCTGGAGAGCAGGAGTGTCGGTCTGATCTTATCGTTTGGTCCTTCAAAATTGCATTCACAAAATAATTTCCTCGTTATTCAAGATGTCGTTTGTTTTGTTTCTGTCCTATGTTCCAAACACAAAATCGTTTACTTTGCTCGATATTTATTCTGCAGGAGAATATTTTTCAATTCAAAAATGAAATTAGAATTAAAAAATGAAAAATGCAAAAGGTACTGAAGGTAGATATGAACATGTAAAAGCTTTGTAATGACGAGAATCCGCACTGCAATTACGATGCTTTGGAATGTTCATCACAAATACGAGGAAAAAACAACAACATTGGACTTTCCAACGGAGCTTTTTGTGAGATTTGTTCAATCTTTCCAAAGTTTAATCGTTATTTCTGCTCAGGTGTATCCTCTTCATGAAATATTTGTCGGGTTTGTAGCAGGTAGCATTACAGTAATGGTGATACTCGTATGTTGTTTGATTGAAGGTTATGTTCTCTGCCTGACAATTACCTTGTGTGCTGGAGAAATCACACGGTATTGAGTCAAGTCGACTACGTTTCAGGAGTCTTTCATTCGAATGCACAACCAACATTTACGATTTATACCTGGTGAAAGTGGGCCAGGTTTCGCATTGTTGTGAGCACGAGATTGTTTCGCATCACTCGCACTATTACAATTCTCTCAGCCAGTTTGTGATTGGAATACTCAGATGGGAATTCAATAAAAACTTTTAGTTATGACGGAGACAGTTTTATCTCGATTTTGTTTTGCATCCTCAATCTTATGTGGATTGCATGTTGGAAAAAGTTACTTGCGGACTTTTTTGTGGACTGAAAAACTGCGGACTGATTGATTGTGATATACATGGAGAACACGTATGTGGTGAATTTGAGCTTTATATTTTACACAATCCGTGGTTTATATTCCTTTCGCAAAGGCTAATAGATTAGTAGTTGATTTCCAATGAGAAATTACCTACGGTAACCATTTATGTAATGAGCATCACATATGGATTTGTTATATATCTTCCACAAACACATATTTATGGCTCCAATGTCTTTGTTGTCATTTTTATGCAGCACATGGCTCCAAATTACCTTCAATTCTTCCAGGACTGTGACAGTGCCACTAATGCAGTGCCCCCATAGGTTAACGAAGAAATTTGGAATTTGGCCAGGGAGCAAACTACAGCTCGCCTACAGTTTATTAGACATCCTTCAGATGTAAATGAACACTCGTTTTACTCTGCGCATGTTGCACATCATGTCCAGCGAATTTCACCGCCTTCACCCTTGTATTTATTGTTATTAAAAAAAGAAGGTTTCTGTACACCGCCCATGAGGGTTGGTTTGCAAGCCGCCGTCTACAATTCCAATAGAGGAGACCTAATTTGTCTTTTATGGAAAATGTTTTTCCAGTTTGTTTTATCCTCAAAAAAAGACCGTAGTAAACACACATTCGTGTTAAAAGATTGGTCTTAAAAACCCAAACTATGAAGAAGGGAGGCAGAC
Source organism: Myxine glutinosa (assembly GCF_964187855.1). Taxonomy (NCBI): domain Eukaryota; kingdom Metazoa; phylum Chordata; class Myxini; order Myxiniformes; family Myxinidae; genus Myxine; species Myxine glutinosa. The sequence continues at coordinate 100,451,770 of NC_136273.1, forward strand.
ATCTGTACAAACAAACAAACTGACTGTGTTTTACATGGATTTATATATATATAAGTTCAAAACACACCTGGTCATAAGTGTGCCGCACTGACCGGGTCCTCAGTCGAGGTCCTCAGCATAATCCCGTTTCGGCCCTTCAACCTCGATACGGTCAGCTAAGGTGGGCCAGCAGGGGCAAATACACATCCACATGCAGCAACTACACCTGGATGCGTACATACCCCACCCAGCCAGTGCAAACGCAGACAACAACAACACCTCCGCATCCAGAATCCACAGCACCAAACAAACATGGTGGAACACTCAAACACCCACCTTTATACCCTTCACCACTCACCAACAAAACACACCAGATCATTCATACACACACATACACACACATACACACACAACACCAACCAACCACCTTCCCTTACAACATACACCACTCAACATACAAAAACACACACTCATGCAAAAATTCATTCATGCAAAAACACCCACTCTCACCCACTCACTCACTCACATATACAAAATAAGAAATAATAATAGTAACAAAAAAAAAAGACAAAAAAAAAAGGGAAAAAAACCACACACACAACCATGACTGTGTGATTCACTGCATTTTTTCAGTCAATATTACTTACACATCGACATCGTAAATATCGCGTTTAGAGATATATGGCTATAAGTGCTATGTTGCCAATGTTCTCGTTAACATTGTGATGTGAAAATAGTTTTCACTTTTGTTCGACGTGCCTCCATAAACTTCCTCCATATCCAAAATGAGCCTTTCAAGGCAACCTGGGCCACCTTGTCACACATCCTCCTTCTTTTTGTCCCACACACTCCAAGCCGAGCAAGAAATGCAGAAAAGGAGCTGCCAATATACCCTCTACACCCCACCTCAAATGGCTGACATGAAACTCGCCAACCCTTCTCCCGGCACTCTGCCTCCAGCTCACTGTACTTTCCTCTCTTCCTCTCGTGCACCTCCTCCATGTTCTCTTCCCATGGTACAGACAATTCCCCTAAGATGACCCGTCTTGTTGCACCTGACCAAATGACAATGTCAGGCCGCAACCTTGTCACACAGATCTCCTTTGGGAACACCAATTGTGGCTTCAGGTTTGCCACCACCTGCCAATCACAAGCATCTGACAGCCCTCTTGCTTTCCACCTCCTCCTCTTTCCACCTCTTACCACTTAGCCCTCTTTGACAAACCACACCACTCCCCCATCAGTCTCCTTCTCCACTCTTCTCTCTCTCGACCTCAGCACCTCTTGTTGCACCATCTGCACCACCACCGCCAGCACCTGATCATGTCGCCACCTGTATTGTCCTGCTGCCAATGCTACTGAACATGCACTCAGTGCATGCTGCACCATTCCCACACCTCCACACAAATAACATCTCTCCTCCTGCAACAACCGCCACAATCTCAAGTTTACTGGTGACAGAAGCACATCATACGTTGCCCACAACAGGAAATTCAACAATATTGGCTCCATCCTCCAAATCTCTTGCCACTTCAACATCCTCACCCGCACACCTTCCCACCTAGTCCAAGCACCTTGCTGTGCCTGACCGACTGCTTTCACATATCTCCCCTCCTCTTCCTTTCTTCTCACCTCCCTCTCAACCATCTTCCTCCTCTCTTTCACACATGCCTTTCCCCATCGCTCATGCTTCATCCACCCCAAGCCATGCTTCCCATGCTGTACCATCCCCATGACCTCCTCCTGCTGGAACCGCTCCTACATCTCGTCCACCTCTGCTCTTGCATTCCACTTCCGACTTCCCTTCTTCTCTGGGAAAGCATTCTTTACCACTGCATCACTTGAATCCCGCAACATCATGAACTCCCGCACCCTCACCACCTTAAACTCCTCGGTTAATGATGTCAAGGGAAACTGGAGTTTTCCACCCTGACCATAATACATATATATACAGTCGTGGCCAAAAATATTGCCACCCTTGCACCTTTTTCAAATAACTCACAATTTTCTCCAACAATAAGTTGAAATTGACAAAAGTATTTGGTCTCCACAATTTTTTATTTCACTATTAACATTACAAAACCTTAGTTTTTGATTCAGAACTTAATAAATCCTTTCAAATCAGAAAATAAAAAGAAATGGCATTGACAAAATTATTGACACCCAAGACTTAATATTTGGTATCACAGACTTTGGACAAAATAACTGCAGTCAAGTGCTTCCTATAGCCATGAATGAGCTTCGTACACCTCTCTACTGGCAGTTTGTCCCACTCTTCTTTTGCAAACTGCTCCAGTTTTCCCAGATTTGAAGGGTGCCTTCTCCCAACTGCTGTTTTCAGAACTCCCCACAGGTGTTCAAAGGGATTTATATCTGGACTCATTGCTGGCCATTTCAGAACAGACCAGCGTTTTGTCTTGAACCATTCCTGGGTGCTTTTTGAAATGTGTTTGGGGTCATTATCCTGCTGCAAGACCCATGATTTTCGATGGAGACCCAGCTTTCTGACACTGGGTTGAAAATTGCACTCCAAAATGCCTTGGTAAACTCCTGATTTCATGATGCCATGCACACATTTAAGGTACCCAGTGCCAGAGGCAGCACAGCAACCCCAAAACATCACTGAACCTCCTCCATGTTTGACTGTAGGGAAGGTGTTCTTTTCATTGAAGGCTTCATTTTGTTTTCTGTAAACATAGAGATGATGTGCTTTACCAAAAAGCTCTAATTTGGTCTCATCTGTCCACAGAAAGATTTTAGCTTTTTCAGGTGTGTTTTGGCAAACTCCAGTTGGGCTTTCTTATGTCTTTCTCTCAGCCCAGTGGGGTCTTTCTGGGTCTCCTACCATAGAACCCCCTTTCATTCAGTTGGCGACGGATGTTGCGAGTTGAAACTGTCGTACCTTGTGCCTGAATGTCAGCTTGAATCTGTTTGGCAGTTGATCGAGGTGCTTTCTCCACCATTCGAACAATCCTTCGCTGAAATCTTCGATCAAGTTTTCTCTTGTTGCCACGTCCAGAAAGGTTGGCTACAGTGCCATGGGCCTTAAACTTCCTGATAACATTGCGTACAGTGGACACAGGAACATCAAGGTCTCTGGAGATGGACTTGTAGCCTTGAGATTGTCCATGCTTGGCTACAATCTGTGTCTGACCTGCTCAGACAATTCTCTGGTATTCTTTCTTTTCTCCATGCTCATTGTGGTACAAACAGTGACACAAAACAGCAGAATGACTCCTTTTCTCTATTCAAAGTGGTTGAATGAGTGATGCTTATATTGCAAGCACCTGCTTCTGTCTTGCTATTGCTTGTGTCTGTCTGTCTGTCTGTCAAGCAACTACTTCTATATCAAACTGTCACCACAGGTGAGTTCAATTCCAAAGTAAAGGAGAATCACCTGTTTGAAATCGAATTATTGCTAATAACTTTTAAAAGGTGCCAATAATATTGTCGTGGCCATTTTAGGATTTCTGTGTGGAATAAGCTAGGATTTTGTAATTTTTTCATCTTTTTTGTTTTGTTCCACTGAAAACCAAAGAAATACAAATGTGGATACCAAATTATTTTTTTATTTCAACACTTTTGTGGAAGAGATGGTGCATCACTTGAAAAAAGCGCAAGGGTGCCAATATTTTTGGCCACGACTGTATGTATATATATATATACAGTATATATATACAGTATATATATACAGTATATATATATATATATATATATATATATATATTTCTATTTATTTATTTATTTATATATATATATATATATATATATATATATATACAGTATATATATACTGTACATGTATATATAATTATATATATATATATATATATATATATATATATATATATATACAGGGTGATTGAAAAGTAACTCCCTATTTTAAAATATTTAGAAATTATTTATTTATTGTAATATGTTTCTCAAATTTTTAGTGCTTGTTCCTTAATGTATGAGAATTTAATCTGTGTTGGTTTTTTTTCAGATTATTTTTTGTTTGAAATTCGGAAGCCCTACAAACATGGCTGGACGTCTTACCCTGCAGGAGCGTGCCCAGCTAGTGGTATGAAGATTGGTCTGATCTCTTTAAAAATATCCTCTGGTCTGATGAAGCGGTATTTCACATCGGTGGGTTTGTGAACCGTCACAACTGCTATTACTGGGCAGGAGAAGATCCTCGTGTTATTTCTGAAAAAACGCAATATCGGCCCAAGGTAACGGTGTGGTGTGGAATGACTTCGGAAAGGATTGTAGGTCCCTTCATTCTTCGCGATACCATGAATGCCAAAAGGTACCTCACCATGCTGCAAGACGAAATCTGGCCAATTATCAGTGCTTCGGAGAATGTTGAAGATTTGATTTTCATGCAAGATGGCGCTCCTCCACATTTTGCTATTGTTGTTCGTGAATGGCTGAATGCCCACTTCCTTGGGAGATGGATGGGTCATCGTGGTCCGTATGAGTGGCCAGCCAAGAGCCCTGACTTAACACCATGTGACTTTTTTCTTTGGGGTTGGGTAAAAGAGCAAGTCTACTGTCCCAAACCAACGACTTTGGAAGAACTTGAAGGGCGAATATGAGAAGTTATGTCTTCCATCCCACAAGAGTTCCTGGTGAAATCAGTTGACGCGGTTCCCGGGCGGCTTGAGAAGCTGGTGGCGAATTCTGGTGCCCATGTCGAATTTAAATAAAACTTCATGCTATAACGCTTTCTTCTTATATCTATTTCTTGTAAAAATTATAGTTAAGAAATAAATTATAAGTATTTTAAAATAGGGAGTTACTTTTCAATCACCCTGTATATATATATATATATATATATATATATATATATATATATATATATATATATATATATATATATATATATATATATATATATATATATGTCAATAACTAAATGGAAATATAAGTAACTAAATGAAGTTTATATTAATAGATTTTCCCCTAGTGCATTTTTATATACGATGTAGGTGAACATGCTGCAGCTTTAAATTACACAATAAATATAAGGCATATGTACACCATGAACATTACCAGAACAGGTGAATGGTGAACTTTCCCGAATAAAGCACACCAGTTCACAAAGTAAAGACGCAGGGTCCTTTGATCAACATGGAACATGCCTTGAGGAAGGTATAGATCTTTGTGCAGAAAATGCTGCAAACTAAGCCTTTTTAAATTACTGAAACATAAAATCACACAGGCTACAAATTACACAGTAAAGGACACAGTGTAAATGCAGCTGCCAGACCATAGGCTTTACAGAAATAATGTGCAGTGCCTTCAGAAGGTATTCACACCCCTTGACTTTTTCACAATTTCTTGTGTTGAAGCCTGAATTTAAAATAGATTCAATTTCAATGTTTTGTCACAAATCTACACAAAATACCCAATAATGTCAAAGTGAAACATGTTTTTAAGCATTTTTACAAATTCATTCATTGAGAATTCATTGAAAATGACACACAGAAATATCTAATTTACATAAGTATTCAGACCCGAGTCAATATTTCATAGAAGTGCCTTTGGCAGGGATTACAGCTTCGAGACATCTTGGCGATGTCAGTATCAGCTTTGCACATCTGGATTTGGGGAATTTCTCCCATTCTTCCTTGCAGATTTGCTCAAGCTCTGTCAAGTTGAATGGGGAGCATCAATGAACATAAATCTTCAAGTCTTTCCACAGATTCTCAATGGGATTCAAGTCTCGGCTTTGGCTGGGCCACTCAAGGACTTTCACGTTCTTGTTCTGAAGCCATTCCAGTGTTACTTTGGTTGTATTATTGGGGTCATTGTCCTGTTGGGACGTAAATCTCTGTTTGCACTCTCAGGTATTTTGCACTCTGAAGCAGGTTCTCCTCAAGGATTTGCTTGTATTTGGGTCCATTCATTGTTCCCTCTATCCTTACAAGTCTCCCAGTCCCTGCTGCTGAAAAGCATCCCCATACCATGATGCTGCCACCACCATGCTTCATGGTAGGGATGGTGTTAGATGGGCGATGAGCGGTGTTCTGTTTCCTCCAGACGTCACCCTCTGCATTCAGGGCAAAGATTTCAGTTTTAGTCTCATCAGAAGACAGAATATTTTGCCTCACGCCCTCAGTCTTTCATGTGCCTTTTTGCAAACTCCAGGTGTGCCGTCACGTGCCTTTTTTTCAGGAATGGCTTCCATTTGGCCACTCTCCCATGAAGCATAGATTTGTGAAATGCTGCAGGAACTGGTGTCCTTCCGGGCAGCTTCTGCCGTCTCAGCCAAGGAACTTTGCAGTTCTGTCAGAGTAGTCAATGGGTTATTGGTCAAATACCTGACCAAGGTTCTTCTTGCCTGGTTGCTCAGTTTGGTCGGACGGCCAGCTCTAGGGAGAGTCTCGGTAGTTCCATTTTCTTTACATTTCCTAATGATTGAGCTCACTGTGCTCTTGGGAACTTTCAACACTCTAGAAATTGTTTTATCCCCTTTCCCAGATCTATGCCTCCTCACAAGTCTATATCTGAGTTATAACGGACAGTTGCTTGGACTTCCTGGTAGAGTTTCTGCTCTGACATGAACTGTCAACTGTGGGACCTTATATAGAAAGATGTATTTCTTTCTAAATCATTTTTAATCAATTGAATTGGCCACCGGTGGTCTCCAATCAAGTTGTAGAGACATCTCAAGGATGATCAAAGGAAATTGGATGCACATGAGCTCAATTTGAGTGTCATAGCAAAGGGGTTGAATACTTATTGACTCGAGACATTTGAGCTTTTCATTTTTAATTATTTTGTAAAAAATTCCCCCAAAAAATTCCACGTTGACAATATGGAATATTATGTGTGGAGCTATTACCAAAAAATATCTCAATTTAACCCATTTTAAATTCCGGCTGTAACACAGGAAAATGTGAAAAATTCGAAGGGTGTGAATACTTTCTGAAGGCCATGTACATACACCAATCCATATGTTTATCACATAAAAAACATTCGTACTTTACACCACATTCATACTTTAATGTGCTCCTCTACTCTGATGTTGGTATTACCCCTCCCCCCCTCTTCCACTGTTATTATATATATTTTTTTCACCAGGCTGTTTGTCTGTCTGTTGCTCTGTCTGTCCAGTGCAGAACTTCACTAGTCCGAATACACCTACAATTCTGACCTCAAAAAATATCAAATCACCGCCATTTTGGCAGTTACTTATCGGCTTGAAGCCTCTGGTGTGCATTTGAAAACTGAACAACAAATATTTTATCATAAAATAAACACTGTATGTTTTGAGGAAAGAAAGGTATGTTTTGATTACAAAACTAGGCAGAGGAAATGAGGTAATTGCACTCTGATCGAGGCAGCAGTCTACTATATACCACCTAAACAAAACGTGTACAATCAAGAAGATTGCTGAGTTTATGTACATTTTAAAACTGAACAACTCATCGTCTATCATAAAATAAAGGCAAGCAGACAGAAAATAGTCATGATTAATATATGAAGTCTTCAATAAAATAAAAAACTCAAACCTGTAATTTTGGTTTTCACCTGAGATTTCAAGGCTGGATAGTGTGCAAATACAGGATTTATCAACAAACTTTATTTCACATGTGTAGGGAAATAATTGGCACACGCAATTGTTCTGTGCCGCGACCAATCGACGAGAGAAGGGGAAAAGGGGCACACCCCATTGGTCTGTGCCACGACCAATCGACGAGAGAAGGGGAAAAGGGGCACACCCTATTGGTCTGTGCCACGACCAATCGACGAGTGAAGGGGAAAGCGGGCACACCCCATTGTTCTGTGCCGCGACCAATCGACGAGAGAAGGGGAAAAGGGGCACACCCTATTGGTCTGTGCCACGACCAATCGACTGAAGGGGAAAGGGGGCACACCCCATTGGTCTGTGCCATGACCAATCGACGAGAGAAGGGGAAAAGGGGCACACCCTTTTGGTCTGTGCCACGACCAATCGACGAGTGAAGGGGAAAAGTGGCACACCCTATTGGTCTGTGCCACGACCAATCGACAAGAGAAGGGGAAAAGGGGCACACCCATTGGTCATTGCCATGACCAATTGACGAATGCAGGGGAAAATGGGCACACCCCATTGGTCTGTGCCATGACCAATCGACGAGAGAAGGGGAAAAGGGGCACACCCCATTGGTCTGTGCCACGACCAATCGACGGGAGAAGGGGAAAAGGGGCACACCCATTGGTCATTGCCACGACCAACTGACTAGTGCAGGGGTAAACAGGCACAACCCATTGGTCAGTGCCGCGACCAATCGATGAGTGAAGGGGAGAAGGGGCACACCCATTGGTCATTGCCACGACCAATCGAAGAGTGAAGGGGAAAAGGGGCACACCACATTGGTCATTGCTGTGACCAATTGACGAGTGAAGGAGAAAACGGGCACACCCCATTGGTCATTGCCATGACCAATCGACCAGTGAATGGGGAAAGGGGGCACACCCATTGGTCATTGCCACGACCAATCGACCAGTGAAGGGGAAAAGGGGCACACCCATTGGCCATTGCCACGACCAATTGACGAGTGCAGGGGAAAACGGGCACACCCCATTGGTCAGTGCCACGACCAATCAACGAGTGAATATTGCTGACATAGCTACGGCCACACAACCTCTATTTATTATAGTAGAAGTAGATAGGCCCAATCAACTTTACAAAGTCCTGTGTAATTAACAATCTGGTCTATATCAAATCATAGCAACATAAATGTTAACAAGACACTTCGCTCTTGTCGAGGAACACACTGAACACAATATAGAGCCTCACAGTCAATCGTAAATAATTGTTGTTAGTCAAAGCAGCTGTTGTCATTCCAAGCACCTCTCTCACTCCATAAATCCATTGTGTCTTTTTTATTCCTCTGCTTCGGTTTCCATACATCATAACTCCAAACACGTCTTTTTCCAACCCACGACTTATGGCTACAAGTCAAAATTAATGAAACTTCCTTCGGTTCACAGTTAGTCAAATGCGATTTCCATCAATTCTCTCTCGCACTCATTTATTCGTCTTTGCTTCAATCAAACCGATTGTTAACGGTCTTCCATTAAACCAGAACTCCAAACTATCCAATCTTTTTACGATCATGATTATTCAGAACCAGTAATCTGTGCCATGTGTGGGTAATGGGAGCACCTACGTGCACGTAATCGTAAACCGAGTTGCTTTCTGAATTGATTCGTCTTCCCCAAACTGGTGTTAGAGCAATTACCGCAATGTTGGAAATTCCATTTCATCTTTTTATTACTGTCCTGTCATCATCCTGTTTGAGAAAAAGGCTGGCGAACTCTTCCACATCTTGGAAATCTATTTTCATAGGGTCATAATCTTCGAGAGCTGTTACTAAAGATCATTCAACATGAAATAGAAGACTTCACTAAGTGAGAAATGTCAGCTGAGCAAGCAGGTTCAGAAGAGGAACAGGTACGACGGATCAAATCAAACACCTGATGTGGATCATGGAAAAAAGTAAAGGAATATCACAGGAAGTTATATCTCTGTTTATAGATTACAGCAGAAGCTTTGATTGTGTTGATGACGAATTGATGTGGACGATGATGAGAGAAATGGGGATGTCGGAGCTCCTGGTATGTCTGATAAGAATCCCGCACACTCCAGGAAAACAAGAAACTCCAGTAAGAATATGGAGATGAGAATGGTTTGGATTTGGAAAAGGGGTTAAACAGGGGAATATTCTCACCTCCTCGTTGTTCAATCTGTGTAGTGAGTACATCATGAGGAAATCAAAGTTGATGACATGGAGGATGGACTCAGGAGTGGCAGAAGACGTATGAATAACCTACGGAATGCTGACTATGCCATTCTGCTGGTAGAAAGTAACGGGATTTGATGAAACTGCTGCAGAACAGTGAAGAAGGAAAGTGAAAAAAACTGGTCTTTATTTAAACCTCAAAAAGACTAAAACCTTGTCAACTGAAGATCGACATGTTCAGATTGGGAGACGATCTTGTGGAAATGGTGGAAAGTTTCATATTCTTGGGTTATAACGTTGAATTGAAGGAAGAATGGAGAGGAGAGAGTAATAGATGGTTAGCATTGTGGAGAACAGCAATGTCAGGGATTGTGAAAGATCTGGAAAGACAAATATGTGACAAAACTAGGAGAGAGTGGGAGAGAGTGGGAGGGAGTGGGAGAGAGTGGGAGAGAATGGGAGAGAGTGGGAGGGAGTGGGAGGGAGTGGGAGGGAGTGGGAGAGAGTGGGAGAGAGTGGGAGAGAGTGTCAGGGAGTGCGAGGGAGTGTGAAAGAGTGGGAGAGAGTGGGAGAGCGTGGAATAGAGTGGGAGGGAGTGGGAGAGAGTGGGAGGGAATGGGAGGGAGTGGGACAGAATGGGAGAGAGTGGGACAGAATGGGAGAGAGTGGGAGAGAGTGTCAGGGAGTGCGAGGGAGTGTGAAAGAGTGGGAGAGAGTGGGAGAGCGTGGAATAGAGTGGGAGGGAGTGGGAGAGAGTGGGAGGGAATGGGAGGGAGTGGGAGAGAATGGGAGAGAGTGGGAGGGAGTGGGAGAGAGTGGGAGAGAATGGGAGAGAGTGGGAGGGAGTGGGAGGGAGTGGGAGAGAGTGGGAGGGAGTGGGAGGGAGTGGGAGAGAGTGGGAGGGAATGGGAGGGAGTGGGAGAGAGTGGGAGGGAATGGGAGGGAGTGGGAGAGAATGGGAGAGAGTGGGTGGGAGTGGGAGAGAGTGGGAGAGAATGGGAGAGAGTGGGAGGGAGTGGGAGGGAGTGGGAGAGAGTGGGAGAGAGTGGGAGGGAATGGGAGGGAGTGGGAGAGAATGGGAGAGAGTGGGAGGGAGTGGGAGAGAGTGGGAGGGAGTGGGAGAGAGTGGGAGGGAGTGGGAGGGAGTGGGAGAGAGTGGGAGGCAGAGGGAGGGAGTGGGAGAGAGTGGGAGAGAGTGGGAGGGAGTGGGAGACAGTGGGCAAGAGTGGGGGGGAGTGCGAGAGAGTGGGAGGGAGTGCGACAGAGTGGGAGGGAGTGGGAGAGAGTGGGAGGGCATGGGAGAGAGTGGGAGAGAGTGGGAGAGAGTGTGAGAGAGTGGGAGGGAGTGGGAGGAAGTGGGAGACAGGGAAAGGCAGAGAGAAGAGCATCACTATCATATTTGATAAATTTAGTAACAGTTCTGCCATTTTGTTTTCAATTTCACTCCATCAATGAGGACTCCAAACACCTTTTCATTCCTGGTATCGAGACGCAATACATTGTCGCAGAGTACAAATTGGAGCCCATGTGATCAGCAACCTTTAGTGTTCGTTTGAACCTGTCTAAGGCAGCTTCCTCAAGATAACTTCAGCATGCAAATTAGAAACACAAGGAGAGAGAGGACACATCATTGGGGAACACCTTGTCAGATCTCAAACCAATTTGTAACACCTATTGTGGTCCTGACAGCCGATTCCTGTTCTGAATAAAATGATTGGATCAGTCCAATGATAGGTTTAGGACACCCTGTGTCCCTCATACCTGCAACACATTTCCTCACTGCATCAAATGCAATGTAGTAGTCATCAAATGCCATGTAGTAGTCATCAAATGCCATGTAGTAGTCATCAAATGCCATGTAGTAGTCATCAAATAATGCCAATATTAGTCATCAAATGCCATGTAGTAGTCATCAAATGCCAATAGTAGTCATCAAATGCCATATAGTAGTCATCAAATGATAATAGCAGTCATCAAATGCCATGTAGTAGTCATCAAATGCCATGTAGTATTCACCAAATGCCATGTAGTAGTCGTCATCAAATGCAAATAGTAATCATCAAATGCCATGTAGTAGTCATCAAATGCCATGTAGTGGTCATCAAATGCCATGTAGAAGTCATCAAATGCCATGTAGTAGTCATCAAATGCCATGTAGTAGTCATCAAATGCCATGTAGTAGTCATCAAATGCCATGTAGTAGTCATCAAATGCCATGTAGTAGTCATCAAATGCCATGTAGTAGTCATCAAATGCCATGTAGTAGTCATCAAATGCCATGTAGTAGTCATCAAATGCCATGTAGTAGTCATCAAATGCCATGTAGTAGTCATCAAATGCCAATATTAGTCATCAAATGCCATGTAGTAGTCATCAAATGCCATGTAGTAGTCATCAAATGCCATGTAGTAGTCATCAAATGCCATGTAGTAGTCATCAAATGCCATGTAGCAGTCATCAAATGCCATGTAGTAGTCATCAAATGCCATGTAGTATTCACCAAATGCCATGTAGTAGTCGTCATCAAATGCAAATAGTAATCATCAAATGCCATGTAGTAGTCATCAAATGCCATGTAGTAGTCATCAAATGCCATGTAGTAGTCATCAAATGCCATGTAGTAGTCATCAAATGCCATGTAGTAGTCATCAAATGCCATGTAGTAGTCATCAAATGCCATGTAGTAGTCATCAAATGCCATGTAGTAGTCATCAAATGCCATGTAGTTGTCATCAAATGCCATGTATTAGTCATCAAATGCCAATAGTAGTCATCAAATGCCATGTAGTAGTCATCAAATGCCATGTAGTAGTCATCAAATGCCATGTAGTAGTCATCAAAGGCCATGTAGTAGTCGAAAACACGTTTGTTCTTCAGTGATTTTGGAAGCATGGTTTGGCTGAGGAATGTTTAAAATCATTGCTAATTAGCAAAACTATCAAGTTGCCCGTGCTCACGGGGTCCGAAACGGGGTATGGGTGGAGACGGCAAAAATGCAAATGGCATCTTCTGTCATAGAGCCGGAAATCTTTATTCTCGCAGAATGTAACGAGACGACAACCTTGTTTGTTTTGTTCCCCGAGTCTGTAGATGTCGTGTGTTCCCTACATTTCATGTTTTCACATTTGGTTGCGAAGTTCACCTTCACATTTACATCACCCAGTAACATCAACACATCTCGAGACAGGAATTTATAAATTACTAGCAGGAGTACCTGGCGTCGCTCGGTGATGTTCTAATCCTGTTGGAATTTTGGAGAAATCTATTTGTTTTTTGTTGTTGTTTTTTTTGTAGGTGCCGAAAACATTCCCCTACCTACACCTAATAAGGAAAAAATATATTTAATATGACTAGTGCACCCGCACACTGCGGGGAGAGTCAAGTTATTACCTCCGCCACCGGAGGTGGATGGAGGTTATGTTTTCATCCCTGTCTGTCTATCTGTCTGTCTGTCTGTCTGTCTGTCTGTGAACAAAATATCTCAAAAAGTTGTGGACGGATTCGGACGAAATTTGGCAGAGATGTAGCGTATGAGACAACGATGAAACTTGTTGGACAGGTTGTGTGTCTGACAAGGAAGAATCGATTCAATTTTGGTGAAGATCCGGATCCAGATCGAGCTAGTATAATTTTTTAAGTGATTCTTCACAATTGACTGATATGGCCAACCAGGTGGAGGTATGCTCTCTACTGAGTGCCGTCCTCGTTTTATCATCATCATTATTGCCAATTATTATTACTATTACTTATGTTAGACCAGGTCATTGAAAAGATCAGTCTGTGAGTCACCATTATAAATTCTCGATAATAAAATGTACTTCCATGAGGGTGTCTGGGATGGAGGAGGGACAGGGAAGAGGATTGTAGGGAGAGGGTGCAGGGAGAGGGGTGGAGGGGGGATATCGCAAGTCACAAAACCACTTGGGGAGTGGGGATATTGTTCTGTAATATCACTAATATTATGCTATTATCACACATGTTGTTATTACTATTGTAATGAGAAGCGGCTTTGGAAAAACACGACGAAAAAACGCCTTGCGAGAATTCCACAGAAGCGGCAGGAAGGGTCGTGTTATTTATTTACCCTTGTGAGGAATATAGACTACAGTAGATCTTGGATCAGGTGCGTTCATCGACGTGATAAGTATAAACTGATGTCCGGATTCCTCCAAATTTATTTCAGTTTAGTGTTAAACAGCATTCGTGACTGTTTAAAAAGGTAATCATATGTGATTGTGGTTAATAATATTTAATTAATTCTAAAGGGTAATTCTAAAGTATAATTCTAAAGGGTAATTCGAATGGGTAATTCTAAAGGATCCTAATGGGTAATTCTAAAGGGTTATTCCAAAGGATTTTGTTCATTTCTAGGCTTTGCCTATTTCATTCGGTCATCTTATTTCCAATCTTGAAGAGATTCAATTATAAAATGGGTCATGATGTCCAATGCTGTCTGCCCGTTACCTTTTTCCTATTTTTGCTACTCCTCCCTTATCACGTGACTGATTCCTCTGAAACCTGACTCACGAATACAAGACAGTATCCCACACAATTGATACAGCCATTCTACTCGATGTTCCACAGGATCACTCGATCTTAAATTTTCCGATTTCGGATCAGGGAGCTCACAGGGAGGGTTTCCCCAAATCAGCCCAGGTCTGAACTACAACCTCAGGAGATGACCGTCGACCCACTCGGGGAAGGGGGGGGGGGGGGGGGAGTTTTATATTTAAAATGTCAAACTGAACCGCTTGCTTTGGGCACGATGCATTTTTTTTTTTACTCTGTCTGCCTGTCTGGCAGTCAAAACAAAATTAGAAATCATTTAAAATTGAAAATCATTCTGAACAGGAAACTTACGGCTTTTAAGGACATCATAAAGGACACAAAAACAGGCATGAATAACTAATGTAATGTTTTTTTAATGTGGTGTAAAAATACTGCATCAACGGCGGTAAACTTCCAAAAAAAGTTTTTTCAGCCTTTAGAATGTTTATTTTATTTTAATTGAATTACGTACGAATTACACTGTAGAACACAAAACGCCTTTTTGGCACTTTCAAAAACACTTCAGTTTAGCAATACAGTCTGACAGGTATAACAGTGGAAGTATATGCGCTGGCAGGTATAACAGTGGATGTGTATGGGCTGACAGGTATAACAGTAGATGAAATCAACAGAACTTTCATTGAACACAGCTCTGGGAAGCGAAGGGAAGATCTACTTTTTGGGATTTAACGCTTCATCCCAAAATTACAGCTTCTTCCTACTCGTGGAACAAAATCAATGTTCTGTTGGTTTCATCCATTGATATTGTCCTGTCACCAGCGATTAACACCGCAGGATGACGGATAGCCGATCGATCTTACTGCCGAGACGAACTCCGAATAATGGCGGGACTTTTTGGTGCATGCGGGACGGTACCAAAGCGCTTACCTTCGACGCCCGCCACACGGGTTATCCTCGGACCCGACACCAGGCAACCAAGACACAACAAAGAAATGCACAGTAAGGAATTTAATTAAGTAAACCAAAGTACCAAAAATGAACGGTGTGGTCGTCAAAGCTCAAAGCCCCACAGGCGGGAAGCGCACAAGATGGCCACTCTTCAGCACCACGAAAGTGAGGCCCTTTTCGAGGGCAGTGCTTCCTCGGGTCCCTCTGCCGTCTGGGGAAGCACAACACGGACCCACAAACTGCCACTAACACCTCCTCCTCACGATCGCAAAAGACCACACGAGCTTCGTAAAGTTCTCCTCCCCTCGAACACGAACCAGGAACCGCCAGCACAAAAGCGACCAACCGAGTACAAAGCCCAGCCCGAGAGACAGCGAGAGCGATTCTCCTTCCTCTGGATGACCGTTATCCAAACCACTCTCTCTTACCACCAATGCATCGAGCCAGAAGAGCCAGCCACCCGAGAGACCAAGACAAAAGCGACCACCCGGTACGATTGCGAGAGAGAGAGACAGAGAGACAGAGAGACAGAGAGACAGACAGACAGAGAGACAGAGACAGAGAGAGAGAGAGAGAGAGATTCTTCCTCCTCCGCTCTCAAAGTCTCTCGATGATGTCACGATGATGATATTATCATCATGCACTTCAGGGGCGGGGCCTCACGGCCCTCTTGACCGCCCACTGATTCTCCACCTCTACCGGGCGGGGCCTTTTTCCTTAGTCGGTTGGTGGGGTGGGGTTAATTGTCTATTACGATTCCTCGGAGGTGGGGTTTAGTTGTAGATTGTAATGTCCGGGTACTGTCGGCGATGTTGGGGTGGGGTTTAGCCCAATCGGGAATGTTCGGGTTTCTGTTGGCATTTACACCAGTAGTTGTTGTTGTTGGTTAACGACGTGGATTTTTATGGCTGGCGTGTTATAACTGAAAGAACATAGGGGAAATCACAGGAGGCAATCACATACTGGGGAGATTAATCTTAAACCCAAGAGCTAATTAGCATGTCTTCACACCACCCCCCCACCCCCCCCCCCATGTGAAAAGCACATAAACAACCGAAAGCTCACATTTTTCTACTTACATACATCAAAATCAGCTTCCTACTCGCACGCGGTCCATGCTACCCTGCAGTCCTATTTCCACTATGGTATGTCATCACCCTACCCCAAAAACGTAACAATATGTTGAGGAATGTTCTGCTAATCTTAGAACAAACATTCAGTTCCTTACTGGAATATATTATATCTATGAACCAGCTGTGATTTTCTCCGATATTACACAAACTCGTTTATTATAACCTTTTGTCTGACGAGACTGACAAGACGATTACCATGTAATTCCCAAATTCCAAAATACATCAACCTTTTCCAGTGCATTTTCTCTACATTTTTTTTTTTTGAATACAGAATCGAGGCTCGTGTAAGAGCTAACACATTGAACATGAAAACATTCACAGACACATAAAACATACAATGAGGGGAGCGGGAGACAAGAGGGAGAGAGGGAAGCACACAATCACAACAACAGAAGAGAACAGGGACCTCGGTAGATCTGTGGAAGGGGGAGGGCTGGGGGAGGAGGAAGGGGTACACGGTATAAAGCAAATGAACACTACTAGGAATTTCAGGAAAGAAGTTGGGGATTGAAAGAGGCGGATTTGGGGTGTCTTAACGGGGGTAGAAAAGATCAAGGTTTTGGATGGGAGAAGATAAGAGATGGTGGTGAACAGATGTTTTAAAGACCTGGAGGGAAGAGAGGGATTGAAGAGAGTGTGGGAGATTGTTCCAGAGGCGGGAGAAAAGAGGAATGAAAGAGTGAAGGTGAGCAGAGAGTCTTGATTTTGGCAGTTTCACCAGAAGAGGGTTTCTGGCAGATCTTGAGCATCCTGCAGGAATATTTGGCGGACAGAGCACAGATAGAGCTGGGGGAGCTAGGCCGGATAGGAGTCGGTAGAAGACAGAAAGAGCACCTACCTGCCTGCGGTGAGAGAGGGACAGGCCCTCAGAATCAGCTTCATCGTGGGAGATTCTAATGATTCTGAATGCTTTGGTTTCAACCGCGTGAAGCCGAGCTAGGTGTGAGGCAGGAGCACCAGCCCAGAGGGGAGAGCAGTATTCCATTGAGCTGTGGATGACAGCTTTGTATGTGGTGAGAAGCTCAGACGTGCCCAGAAAGGACTTTGCACGAAGGATGATGCCAGACTGGCTTTTGACGCCAGCTTGGAAATGTGGTTTTCCCAGGAAAGATCATGGCAGATAGTGAGACCCAAAAGCTTTAGTAACAGAACTTATTTGAGAAGATTGTTGAGAAAGTAGATGGGAGGGTTTTCCAGACAGTCTTTTCGGAGAGACAAAGTGAGAGTGGAGATTTGTCAGGATTGAAAGACATGTTCCACTTGTTTGACCAGTCTGTGATTTTGTCCAGGTTTTCAGAGAGTGAAGAGGCTGCAGACTGCCTATCTGAGGGATGATCAATGGAGCGGCAGAGAGTGGAGTCATCAGCAAAGAGATAGAGAGGATTTTCAAGAGAGTCAGAGAGATCATTAATGAAGACCAGAAAAAGCACAGGGCACAGAACACTGCCTTGAGGAACTCCAGCCTGAACAGGAAGGGGAGATGAGAGAATTTCATGCAGGGCAACAAGTTGACTATGACCAGAGAGGAAGACTGCAAGCCATGCACGGAGGTTTCCATGGATACCATTGGAGGAGAGTTTGGTGAGCAGGGCGGGGTGCCACACCGTATCGAAGGCACGTGATATGTCAAGGGAGACAGCTCTGACTTCCTGTTTGGCATTGAGGACCTCCATCCATTGTTGAGACAGCAGAAGCAGCATGTCCAGAGTAGAATGACCTGGTCTGAACCCAAATTGATGATCAGAATTCAAGCCATTGGAGAAGAGGACGGATTTAATCTCAGAAGTGATGATGGATTCCATGACCTTGCTGATAATTGCGAGCAGGCTGCTTGGCCTGTAGTTGCAAGGATCTGTTTTTGCACCTTTTTGTGTAAAGCGGTGATGTTGGCTGATTTCCAAGCTGGTGGCAGATGACCTTGAGCAAAAGAGGGGGTTAAGAGAACAGAGAGAGGGTGTGAAAGAGCGGTAGAGCAGGATTTTAGGACCTGCGGGCTGATGACGTCTGGTTCAGTTGCAGAATCAGAGTCGAGGATTGACAGAAATTTCTCCACCTTATCAGGAGAGAAGGGCACATAGTCTAGGAGCAGCTGGGTTCGACTGGATAAGGTGGATACATAGAGCAATGTGTTTGAGACCTAAGATTTTTAGGCAAACACAGAGTTGAGGCATTCGGCTTTGTCACTTGCGGTGTCAACTGTGTAGCCATTTGAGGTGAGGGAGGGGATGGAGGGGGAACAAACACCAGAAACAGATTTGACCAGATGCCACCAGGATTGGGAGGAGGGAGACAGGTTTGGAGAGTTCATTCTTGAGTGTGGAGAGATATTGTTTCCTCGCACTCCTGAGGGTAGTCACACACTTGTTCTGAGCATTGTGGAAGGAAAGGAGATTGCCTTCAGTTGGATTTGCCTTCCAAGACGCAAAGGCAAGTTGTTTCAGGGCAACTGCCTCACCACAAGATTCAGTGTACCATGGACGGGAGGAAGGGTAAGACAACTGAAGACGAGATGGGATAAATCTGTGCATGAGAGAGAGCAGTTTGCTTTGGAAGAATTCCCAAGAAGAGTTGATGTCAGAGGCAGTAGAGATGGGAGACCAGTCCAGATGATTGATGGCTGCTTGAAGACCGTGCCAGTCGGCCTGAGTGAAATGCCAGACTCGTCGACGCTGAGGAGGCTCTCTGAGAATGGCCAGAGAGATGTCCACTTTAACAAGGAAATTATCAGAAGAACGGAATGGAGCAGAAGAAGAGCAGCAGACATTTGCAGGGAAGTTTGTCATAACCAAGCCTCGAAGAGAAGATGCTCCGTTGACTGAAATCCGCATCAGGAAATTGACAAATTGTGTCTGTCCCAATGAGTCACAGAAGTCCTTTGCTGAGGTGCCATGCCTGGTGAGAGAGGAACCCACACGCAGCCAGCTGGCGTGATGGCAGATGAAGTTGCCACATATGAGGAAGAGAGAGAGTTGGGATGAGTGGATAGAAGTTGGTCGGTATTGTCAGACAGCGAGATGTAAATGGCGTCATCAATGTTGGTGGGACGGTACAGAACACATATGAACAAAAGATGGAAGCAGAGGGGAAGCCTGAGGGTAGTCAGGGTAGCGGAGGGGAAGCCAGCAACCCTCTTATGGTTAAACTGCCAAAATCTAGGCTCTCTGCTCACCTTCACTCTTTCATTCCCCTTTTCTCCCACCTCTGGAACAAACTCCCCTACTCCCTTCAATCTCACTGCTCCCTCCAGGTCTTTAAAACAGCTGTTCACCACCATCTCTCATCTTCCCCCATCCAAAACCTTGATCTTTTCTACCCCCGCTAATTTTCACCCCGGATACACTTTTTTGAAATTCGAACTTCTTTCCTGGAAGTCATTGCAGTGTCCATATGTTTTATACCTCTCCCACCTCCCCCAAGCCCTCTCCCTCCCACAGTTCTCTCGATGTCCTTGCTCTCAAATGTTGTGCTTGTGTCCGTCCTTCCCCCTCTCTCCCCATCTTGTCTACCGCTCCCCTTGTTTTGTGTTTTGTGTGTCGGTTTGAATTTTTGTGTGACGAATGTTACCTCTTTCACGAGCCTCGATCTTGTACACAAAAAAAAGAAAAAAAGAAAAAAAGAAAGCCATAGCCAGAGGTACTCCTGGGGGTGGGATGGAGAGAGGGCAGTGCAGGGAGAGTAAGGAAGAGAGTTTTTGATAAAGATAGCAACCCCACCACCAGGACGAGGCTCAGGTCTATCATACCGGAGGAGGGAGTGACCAGGAAGAGATATTAAGGAATCAGAGACATCTTGAAGGAAAACACACCAAGTTGCTTTCACACCAAGTTTATGCTAATGGCAGAATTATGTGACAGAGGGGAGAGTCCAATGTGGGGACGTGGAATGCAGTGTGGATGCATGAACAGGAGGGAAGGGATGGGGGAAGAAACCATGGAAACCTGAAAATCAATGGGAAGATGAGGGATTAGGGGGCAGGGGTTATGGGGACAGAAAAGATTATAGGTAGGGATAGATGATGACCTGAGGTAGTGGTGTAGTGCCAGCCTGAAACCAAGGAGGGAAGAGTGGGATTGAACAGATTCAGGAAAGAAGTTCCACTATCTGGAGAAAACAGGAACAAAGGAGTGGAGATGAGCAGTTAATCTGGATTTTGAGTTTCACAAGGAAGGGATTTCTGGAAGAATGGATGCGATTTGGAGCAAGTGGGGGAGGGATGGAGAGATGAAGGAGTAGAGAAAGCAAATCCGTGAGAAAATTGAGCATGGATGCAAAAAATTAGTTTATTTTTACTTTTTTTTTTTTTTTGCAAGGATGCAAAACCTACAAGGTACAAAGAATCACACCGGCCCAGAATAGAAAAAGGCATCAAACTTTCCGCTGTGTGCCAGTCCAAGGTTTAACATTTTGTAATGTTCCATTTCATCGCACACCACTTTCACCTTTCCAGTATTGTGCAGGTGAGAGTGACCTCCAAATTTGCAAGTGCAAAACGTTATCGCACCATTGTGCTTACCCAACCACAGACCTGGATTTACACAGTGTGGGATAAAATAAC
The DNA here is from genome assembly GCF_964187855.1 of Myxine glutinosa. NCBI lineage: Eukaryota > Metazoa > Chordata > Myxini > Myxiniformes > Myxinidae > Myxine > Myxine glutinosa. Next base: position 100,472,613 of record NC_136273.1, read on the forward strand.
AGCAGCTAGGAATTTTAATATGGCAGCAGATAATGCATGATTAACATGATAGCAGCAATTTACCTGTAGAAAAACACATAATTGTGACATCATTGTGATCTCTGGGTGCAGGAGAATTACAAACAACAAGAGTAAGGACCGATGGAAGATCGGAGCATTGTAAAATCTGACCTCAAGGCCCCAACTCTCCGCTCCCCTCACAAACCCCAAGTGCTCAACCTCTGCATCCCAACCACAAGGCGTCAATTCCCTCCCCACTCCAACCCTTAAATCCCTTCCTTCCCCCACCAAAGCATCAACCTCCCCCTTCCAACTCCCAACTCTGTCGCACTTCGCACCCTCCCCCCCACCCCCACCCCACGACCCCTTTCCCAACCCTAAACCCCAAGTCCTCAACCTCTGCATCCTAACCCTAAGGCGTCAATTCCCTCCCCAAGCAAAGCTTTCAAACACCTCCTTCCCCCTCCAAAGCATCAACCTCCCCCTTACAACTAAGTCCCACTTTGCTTTCCCCCCACCCTCTCTCCACTCTAACCCCAAAGTCCTCACCCTCCCAACCCTAAGGTGTCAACCTCACCCTCCCAACTCTGTCCCATCTTTCCTCCCTCCCCCTTACAAACCCAATCCGACATCCCCTCCTCACCCATCCCCCACTCATGAAAGTAAACGGGCATTCCCACATCGAAAAAACAGATTTTTTTTTAAACACCTTCCACTCCCCCATCATGCTTCACAGAAACCGCGATCGGAACAACTCATGCATGTCAAGGCATACATGTCATTCTGTAAACATAGAGATGATGTGCTTTACCAGAAAGCTCTAATTTGGTCTCCTCTGACCACAGGACATTCTACCAGAAGGATTTTGGCTTGTTCAGGTGTGTTTTGGAAAACTACAGTCGGGCTTTCTTAGCAGTGGGGTCCTCCTGTGTCTCCTACCATAGAACCCCCTTTCATTGAGTTGGCGATGGATGGTGTGAGTTGAAACTGTCGTACCTTGTATCTGAAGGTCAGCTTGAATCTGTTTGGCAGTTGATTGAGGTGCTTTCTCTACCATTTGAACAATCCTTCGCTGCAATCTTCGATCAGGTTTTCTATTGCGGCCACGTCCAGCGAGGTTGGCTACAGTGTCATGGGCCTTAAACTTCGTGATAACATTGTGTACGGTGGACACAGGTATATCAATGTCTCTAGAGATGAACTTGTAGCCTTGAGATTGTCCATGCTTGGCTACAATCTGTGTCTGACCTCCTCAGACAATTATCTGGTTTTCTACCTTTCTCCATGCTCATTGCGGTACACAGTGACACAAAACAGCAGAATGTCTCATTTTCTCTATTTAAACTGGATGAATGAGTGATTTTTATATTGCAGGCACCTGCAACTCATCACAGGTGAGTTCAATTCCAATGTAAAGGAGAATCACCTGCTTAAATATAATATATAACCACCTTTAGAGGCCATTTTTCCCCGCAAAGCGGGGGTTGGCCTTTTTCGGGAACCGTGGTTGAACCGTGAACCGAGAATCACCTGCTTGAAATCTAATTATTTGTAACAACTTCTAAAAGGTGCCAATAACATTGTCTGGGCCATTTTAGGATTTCTGTGTGGAAAGAGCTAAGATTTAGTAATTTTTTCAGCTTTTTTTTTTTTTTGTTCCACTGAAAACCAAAGAAATACAAATGTGGATATCAAAATATTTTTTAATTTAACAATTTCCTGGAAGAAATGATGCATTATTTGAAAAAGGTGCAAGGATGTCAATATCTTTGGTACTGTGTGCAGAAACCCCAAGGAATTGCAACTGCCAAGTGACTATGAGAGGTGAAACCAATGATGTTTTTCCTGATGCACATACACATTGTTAAAAATAAATTATGATGAATGTTTTCTTTCACAATGTCGTGAGATTTCAGGGAGTGATCAACAAAGACTTTTATAATGAAATGGGTTTCATGTTCCCTGGTCGAGTCGCTTTTAGAGAAAATAGTCAGAAATAAGAGCAAAAGCAGGGACCTCCATAACCTTTGTGGTCCAGGTCCTGATTGAGAGGATGTCACGTAGTTATTTTTGTCGTGTATCTTCACAGACTATCTTCACAAGGCCTGTGACGCCGATCGGCTCAAAATCCTTTCAACTGTCACTTTACACCAAAGGGAAAACTTGTATGGAGGGGATGGTGATTGTGAATATGGCAGCTGCGAAGATACCTTTGACGTCACATAGCAGTAAACACCGACATGGCTGCCGGGTTAATTTTCAGGTTAAAATTGTGGGTGGAGTCAGGCGAACTGTCCAACTAATGGGTGAAACTCAGACGGACGCATGCACACACGGCGCCTTATCTAGTACTAGCAGAAGTACCCGGCGTTGCCGGGTGGGGAAGGGGGTGGGTGGGTAGGGGGGGTTGGGAGGGAGTGAGGGGGGCATGGGGGGAAGGGGGTTCATATATATGCTGGTGGGTGAATGTGGCGTTCATCACGTTTCTGAGTTAACTGTGATGCCGATTAGGAAGAAGAAGAAGCCGTACTACCAACTTTGTACACTTCCAGAATTGTTTGATTTATTTGTATTCAATTGTCTGGTGATTGTTTTGTATTTATTTATGCGAATGTGTACTTGTACTTGTATATAACTGTCATTCATTTAAAAAGGCTTCGGCACTATGGAGCGAGTTTTTTTTAACTCCAAAAAAACGATCTTTTTTTTTTTCATATATATATTTTTTTGCCCCAAAAACACTCCCGGGCACTCACTGATGATCCTCTGAAAGTTTGACGAAGATCCGTTTAGCCATCTCTGAGAAAAATGGTGACACACAGACAGACATCTCTGTTATATCGGAGATGGACGAGATAGACACATTTTCATTCCTTTCTGGCCCTTTTTAATCATCAATTAAGTACCATAATTTGCCCCACTCCCCAAGTTTGTGCAAGGTGCACGGTCTACCAGCAACTACCTTCTGGTGAAAGTCCAGAATCACTGCTCACCTCCACTCTTTCGTTCCACTTCAACACACCTGTGGAGCCAGCTTCAACGTTCTCTTCAACCTCATTCTTCTCTCCAGGATTTCAGGACAGCTGTTCACCACAATCTCAGATCATCCCCCATTTAACCCAAGTGATTTTCCACCGCTATTAACCCTCTGCAAACCCACATGTTTCCAAATTTCCAGTTTTACCTTCCTGAGAGTTTTTCCTTCTGTATCCATCTTTTCCACACTGTGTACACTCCTTCCTCTCATTCTAACCCACATCCATTATTTGTTCATGTCTCCCTCTATTTTGTCCCTCAATCCTGCTGTTGGTATGCTTTCCCCTCCTTCTCCTGGTACTTTTGTCCAGGTACGTCCTCACCCACTCCATGTTCTATCTACTCTGTGAGTAGATAGAACAAAAGGCCAATCTACAACCGTTTAGGTACCAAAAAGAAAATATAAGAAAAACATAAACAGTGGATGGATTTTAAATGGATTTGGATGGGTACCTTGACTCAGTGGGGATACAGGGGTATTTTATATATATATATATATATATATAGGATTGTGCAGACTTGATGGGCCTCCCCTCCTCCTGCGTTGACATTCCTTGTGTGAACCTCCAGAATCTATCAACTGCTGCTATTTCTTGTCTCTCTGTGTTTGAGCTGAACCTTCTGCAATTAACATTTTCTCCGTTTATATGCGATACGCTTCATGTGCATGGAAAATGCAGCAACACCATTTTGCATTTTATGGACATCTTCACAGCATGGTCCACAGTATATTTTGCAAAAGTTATCAACCAAATGCCATAAAAACCTGACATTAAGCTCTTTCAGTAAAATTGAGGAACATCAACAGAGGCACAAAAAGAGGAACAAAAGAAGCAATTTTATGAAGTACGACACAAGTCAAAAGGGTAAAAGTACAAAATATACAAAAATATGTACTTGTTATAAAATATACAAAATTATACAAAAATAGTCAAAAGGCTAAGATATTTGTTACAAAGAAAACACGAACTAGAACGACACTCGGTGGAGAGCATACCTGCACCAGGTTGAGCAGTTGATGTTTTGTATTCCACTTGTAGGCCCGATCTGGATCCGAACCTGAACCAACATCAAATGGCCTTCTTTTTACCGAACCAACTCAACCACCAAGTTTTGTCATAAATCATCCATAACTTTTTGAAATATCATGTTATTTATTGTTTTTGGCCCCATCTCTCAATGGTGAAGAATCACTTAAAATACTCTCTGATCCGGATCCAGATCTTCACCAAAATCGAATCATTTTGTCCTTGTCACACACCAAACCTGTCAACCACATTTCGTCCAAATCTGCACACAACGTTTTGAGATGTCCCGCTCACAGAAATACAGGGGTGAAAACATAACCTCTGTCTACCTTGGGTGGCGGAGGTAATAATGGGTGGTCTGCATTGCCATCCACAGAGGTAGGCAGCGCAGGAATTTGGAATTTGACCTGCGTAGTAGCACATAAAGGCAATGGTGTGCTCATACTCTGCGATCTATAATGTCCACCAGTAAGATCTATAATGGGATCTATAATATCCACCAGCAGGATCTATAATGTCCACGAGTAGGATCTATAATGTCCACCAGTAGGATCTATAATGTCCACGAGTACGATATATATAATAATGTCCACCAGTAGGATCTATAATGGGATCTATAATATCCACCAGCAGGATCTATAATGTCCACGAGTAGGATCTATAATGTCCACCAGTAGGATCTATAATGTCCACGAGTACGATATATAATAATGTCCACCAGTAAGATCTATAATGGGATCTATAATATCCACCAGTAGGATCTATAATGTCCACGAGTACGATATATAATAATGTCCACCAGTTGGATCTATAATGGTTTATATAATGTCCACCAGCAGGATCTATAATGTCCACTAGTTGGATCTATAATGTCCACTAGTGGGATCTATAATGGGATCTATAATTTTCACCAACAGGATCTATAATGGGATCGATAAGTCCAGCAGCAGGATCTATAATGTCCACTAGTAGGATCTATAATGTCCACCAGTAGGATCGATAATGGTTTCTATCATGTCCACCAGCAGGATCTATAATGTCCACTAGTTGGATCTATAATTTCCACCAGTAGAATCTATAATGGGATATATAATGTCCACTAGCATAGAGTAACACACTGGATATGCAGTTTACTTCCCTTCTGAATGGGAATGTACACATTGAGACATTCCATACACATCATTGGTCCTTTTTTCTTTTTGGAAGAAGCAACCGTCAATGGTGGCGCCTATTACGACAGTCACTACCTTCATAACCTCCGTCTACCTTCATAGTCTCCGTCTACCATCTACTTTCTCAACACTCCTCTCGAAGAAGTTCTGTCGCTCAAGCTTTTGGGTCTCACTATCTGCCCTGATCTTTCCTGGGAAAACCATATTTCCAAGCTGGCCTCCAAAGCCAGTCGCCGACTGGGCATCCTCCGTCGTGCGAAGTCCTTCCTTGGTACACCTGAGCCCCTCACCACATACAAGGCTTTCATCCGCAGCTCAATGGAATACTGCTCTCCCCTCTGGGCTGGTGCTCCTGCCTCACACCTAGGTCGTCTTCACGCTGTTGAAACCAAAGCGTTCAGAATCATTGGAATCTCCCGCGATGAAGCTAACTCCGAGGGCCTTTCACTCACTCACCGCAGGCAGGTTGGTGGTCTTTCCGTCGTCTACCGACTCCTCTCTGGCCTTGCTCCCCCAGCTCTGCCTGTGCTCTGCCCCCAAATATTCCTACAGGACACACAAGATCTGCCAGCAACCCTCTTCTGGTGAAACTGCCAAAATCAAGACTCTCTGCTCACCTTCACTCTTTCATTCCTCTTTACTCCTGCCTCTGGAACAAACTCCCCCACTCCCTTCCATCCCACTCCTCCCTCCAGGTCTTTAACACAGCTGTTCACCACCATCTCTTATCTTCTACCATCCAAAACCTTGATCTTTTCTACCCCCATTAAAACACCCCTAATCCACCTCTTTCAATGTCCAACCTCTTTCCTGAATTTCCTAGTAGTGTTCATTTGCTTTATACCGTGTACCGGAGGCTTTATACCTCCTCCTCCCAAGTCCTCTCCCTCCCACAGATCTCTCTATGTCCCTGTTCTCTACTGTTGTACTTGTGTGCTTTCCTCTCTCTCTCCCCATATTGTCTCCCGCTCCCTTTATTACACGTTTTATGTGTCTGTTTATGTTTTTTTGTGTTTAATGTGTTAGCTCTTACACGATCAAAGGCCTCGATGTTGTGTCCCAAAAAAAAAAAAAAATCAAATTTTTAACAAACATTTATTATGAGAATATGGAGAAAATATTTAAAAATTGGGTCAAAATGTTAAAGAGCAAAGTCATAAAGACTATAAATAGACCTTATTAGCTCCACCACAGCGCGTCAAGCGTGAGACGCCCCGTTTTTAAAAAATCACTTCCAAGTTTATTTATTTATTTATTATTGAGCTTCAGTGTGTATATCCAGGCCCTAACATTTTTACCTCACCTAGACTTTAGTCCGGTGAGCTTATGCGATCGAGCAGTGTCCATAGTGAGTGAGTCAGTCAGGTGAGTGAGTGAGTCATTACGGGAGCCTGCGGAGGGTTTAACCCCCACAGAGGGTTTAAAATAGGTATTCGCTCTCTTCTCTTAACTACACACACAATTTTGATGAAACTCGGCTACAAACTTCATCACCTGTAATGTACCAAAGTTTGCTCACGGCATAAACAATATCAGGGCCTAGGTGGGTCTGTGGGGGGTTTGAGCGACTGTTGATCTTGATCCAGGTGAGAGGAGTGGTCCAATTGTATGACCAGGCATTGTGGCCCTTCGGGGTCAGGATGCATGTGTTTGAATGACCATGTGCTTCAGCCTTGGGGTCGAGGTGCATGTGTAATGTTATTGGGACAGCCTTGATAGACGGTGTGCCTTGGCCGTGGGGTCAAGGTGCACGTCCAAGGCTGTTTAAATGTTTGATTAATTTTAACTGTTTAACTGTTTAATTTTAACTGTTTTAAATGTTATAAATGATTTTAATGTTTGATCATTAACGATGATTAATCACCGTAAAAAAGGCAGGCCTTCGAGCGGGCCCTAAAAGCTCCAGGTGAGCTTCAGATCCCGCAGTCCTATTTTTGTCATATTGAGATTTTGTCATCAAATCTTCAACAATCCTTTATTATGAGAATATTGAGAGCACAAGTGAATTTTTTGGTTTTTTTTAACTGTCGATTTTGTCAACTTTAGTTTGAGTACAAAGCGACGCGGACATCGATTCCCCTCAGTTTGTTTGTCTCTTTCCTTCATGAAAATTTTCCTCAAACAACTCCTTGATCAAACTTTCGTGCGCTCCATGCATTGCCCCAATAACTTCCCTATGTCCCAGTTTTCTTCTGTCTATGGAAAAGCTTGCATGACATTCAATTTTATTACGAGTTCTCATCTAATACCTGTAGCTACCTGTCTCATAAAGGAGTCAGTAGAGTTCTTTACAAAGCGATGTAGCCTCACCTTTAAATTCTTACATCACCTTCTGGTAATTCATTCGCCTCAATGAAAAAGAGAACTTTGTCATTTTCCCGTCTGAGCCTGTTGTTGTGAGTGCAGCCTCTTCCTTCCACCAAAACGATCGAATTCATCATAAAAAATACCCCATAGCTTTGGTACCAATACACGGCGGTAACACTGTAACTCGGACTTACCTGGTAGGTCGGGTGAATCCATATTGCACTCAAACCTCTGTTTTTGTCTCGGGTTACATTTACAAGCCACATTGCCTGTTTGACACATGATACCACATGCCCAGGCCCATGACAGCTTTTCACTTACAATTTGAATTCTCTCTTCTTTCAGGATGAAAGGGTGGATGATCTGGGATGCGATATTCTTTTTGCAGGAACTGGCAGATACCTTTCTCTGCTGTAAACTCAATACTACATACAGCAAGACGTTGTTTTTCCCCATATATTTCTCAAACGAATCCTGGTGCTATCCAGGATTTTCTTTTTAAAGCAGGGTCAGCTTCTCCACAAAGGCCATGGGTCGACGTATCGGTTCCTCACCCGTTATTCCCCTTCTCTTTCTTTTGCCAGCAACCTTTCCTAAAGTAATGGGGATTGGAATATTTGCGCAGCCCATTCCAATGTCACGCTTGTTTGAGCTTTTCCCAGCTGGTGGTATAGTGTGGGAAAAACATTGTGATTTTAATGAAAAAATAACATCAGAAAGGCTTGGAACATCACTGGGAACCAAAAACAATTCCGGTGTTATCTTTATCAGAAAATTCGTGACTGACCTCGGTCCAACCACACCACTGATAGATTCTTTATAATCTGTCTCACATTCTAAGGTGTATTCCATCTGTTAGATGTGTATGTTTATACATACACACACACACACACACACACACACACACACACACACACACACACACACACACACACACACACACACACACACACACACACATGTTTGTATATATATACAGTCACGTGAAAAACGTGAAAAATAAATGCAAATTTCGCATGTGGAAAAAGTAAGTACACCCTTGGCTCTAACAGGTGGTATTTCCCCCTTTGGCAGAAACAACCTCAAGTAGGCGTTTCTTATAACTGTCTACCTGTCTCTGACATCGACTGGGAGAAATTTTTGCCCACTCCTCCATGCAGAATTCTTTCAGCTGTGCGATGTTTGAGGGGTTTCTTGCATGCACAGCTCGTTTCAAATCCCCCCACAACATCTCGATGGGATTTAGATCCGGGCTTTGACTTGGCCATTCCAGAACCCTCCATTTCTTTCTTTTCAGCCATTCCTTGGTGGATTTACTGGTATGTTTAGCCTGGTGCACCTGATTCTAATTTTAGGTATTTGAAGTAGTGATAAATGTAGGGGTGTACTTACTTTTTCCACATACGAAATTTGCATTTATGTTTATTTAAATTATACAATGGACTACAAAATGTAAATGTTTCATGATATTTGTTATATTATATCACCTTTATCTATCGATATTGTTGAAATGAAGATCAAATAGCTGTATGTTGAAATATGTTGAAAAAGTCAAAACTTTACATGGGGTGTACTTACTTTTTCACGTGACTGTATATGTGCGTGTGTGTATGTATAATTGTTTTTGTTTTTCTTTACTCTTGACAAAAGTCAGTGGATTCATTGTTGTCCGTGTTGCTGATCGAAACGTCGAGCAGTTAATTATTTTGCTCATTAAAGTTTGGAGAACTCAAGATAGATTGATTTGATATATATATTGATATATCTATATATATATCTGTGCAGCGTCCGTCCTGTCCTGTGTTGTCTTGTGATGTCTTGTCACTGAACTACTTTCTCAAACTTTTGTGAAATCGTACCAAACTTCTGGTATGCACATATCTCTCCCGTCGGTATGTCCTAAGGGTATTTGTTTTGAAAAAATTTCGAATTTCGTTTTTTGGGGGAGATTTTTTTTTTCAACTTCAATTGTTTATAAAATGTGATATCACGTATATTACAAATACATTTGAGCAAATTAATTGTTTGTATTATGATTGGTGTAAATCATGACAACACAGCATCATAGGTACAGTCATTAGCCTCAGCTAAAATAAGCCCGTTCCTCAGTAACGACGCTTGGTGAGGCGAGCGTAGCGAGCCGAGCCAAGCTAGTATATATATAGCTCATATATATATATATATAACACAGTCACACTCATATATATATGAGCCTCATATATATATTGTTACAGACACGACTTTGATGTTAAGGTGGGCCGAGCGGAATGGCCGTCGTGTCCGCACAAATTACCCGATTGTACTCGAACGTTGACGAAGCCGCGCCACGCTGGCTCAATAAGGAAAAAGAAGACACACGGCTGAATTATAATGACAGACACCAGGGATACGGTTCTCAAGACCTCCGGAGGAGATTATATTCGTGCGGAAGGTCAGATTACAGGGACGAGAGGTACAACATAGAAAGACAAGCACTTAGACACAATCTTATATTATTCCCCAACAGACGACAGGCAAACGGGACAAGGCTGACTCACACGGGGGTTGATGGCAGGAAAGCGGTTGTCGATGGCTCCAGGTGCACCTGTGCTCAAAGGTTAGAATCGACCCGGTCCGGTCCAGAGATGCGGGAGGTTTCACAGCGCTCGGAGGGGACGTTCTTTCACAGGCGGGCCTTTCTCTCTCAGCGCTCGCAGGCAACGTTCTTTCTCAGGTGGGGCGCATCTGACTCAGCGCTCGCAGGTCCTTCTTTCTCTTCAGCTGGGGGCGCATCTGACGTCACGTCCGCTACGTGGCCGCGTATATCCGGCGGGGAGTGACACGCCCTCGGCTCGCTAGCGCCGCCCCAGATGGAATCGGTCCGCCCTTCTGATTGGGTGCGGGGGGTTACCAGGCTCCGCCCTTGAGGAGGAGCTGACAGCCAGCCCCTCCGTGGTAACCCCGTGGAGCGCGTGGTCAATGGCGCTAATCGAGCCGGTGTGAGGACGCATCCTCCTCCGCGCCGCCGCCATCTCCTCTGTTGTTGTTGTAATTGTTGGGGAAGAAGATGGAAGGAGGTATGGGAAAGGTCCTAAACTCACTACTGATGCCATATAATCACATTCTGGTGCAACGAAGAGTCATAATTAATGGAGACGAGGCCTTAACTGACATAGACTAAGAATAACTAGGAAGATGTCCGAAAGTTGTCTACGTGTGGTGCGGTGGACCTGGGCACGACATTTAATGGGGGAATAAGGGGAAGGTCGGCTCTACTGATTGTTATTTACATGCAATGGGACTAGGGAATGGGGGATTGGGGAAAGTTGGGGATTATTGGAGAAAATAGGGGAATATTTACAAGCGGATATGGAGGCCAAATTCCATATTCGCAACATTGCACCCTTCTCTACCCTCGGGGCGTCCCGACCTGATAAATTTTTACCTACTTTAGTGTGGCACGCAATGTAGTTCCCTCTACTATTAACTCTACCCTGAGTGCGACAGTTTTACAGATATTCACAAATGAGTAAATATGTCCCCCTGCGACGTTGCACCCTTCTCCTCACAGAAACACACCCACAGGATAACCGAATCCGGAAAGAATTCTCAAACTACACATACAGCCGGTAGGGAGCATTATTTACACGACTACGCTGCTATTTACACTACGATCCAGGACCTGTTTTTGGAGGGACACATGCAGATGTTATGCATAGAGAGAGCGCGCTTGCCAGCATCGATACACCAACCCACGAGTGCTCTGTGGCCGACGGCCTTTAATAACGTGCAGAGCACCCTTCCCGAGCATCAAAAGCACCACCCCTCCACCAATCGGTGCAGTCACCATTGTTCATTGGAATAAAAATAAATTCGACAACCCCTAACCCTGCAGGTTTCTCTTGCTCTTCTTGTGGTGCACTTGGTGTTAACTAAAAGTGGTTCACCTGTATGGCATAGGTGCCACGTTGACCCATAGGTCCATCCCCGGGTGGTGCTTGGCCGCAAACGAACTGCGGTCCATTGTGGGTGGCCACAAACATTGCGGTCCATATGGTGTATCGATCCCGGCAGCAAACAGCGAAAGTGCAGGCCCACAACTGCGCAGCCAGCACCTCTCTCTCCTCTCTCTCTACCCCAAAGCCAGATCCTCGGAGGTGGGAGACAAAAGAAGCAGACAAGTGAGTAAGGTGGTAAGGGCGCAAAAGTGCACGCAATGTAAGGTGATGCACACTGGGGGCACATGGGAACCAGGTGAGACAGGTACGTTCCTATCGTACGCCCCCCCCCCCCACCAGGTAACCTACATGGCCCCTCCCTTACCCCTTACTGTATCCACAAAACACAACACTACCCATAAACATCTACTTTACAAATCAACAAACATCCCTACTGTCTTCCCCGTTCCTCCCATAAACCAAATTCGTCTTCTCTCCCTCCTAACCAATCAAATTTGCCATTTTCAACTCTCATCATAATTTGCCATCTCCAACTCAACATCAAAATTTGCCATTACCAATTCATCATCAGTCCCTCCTAGGGAGGGAGAGATGGAATCACCCCAATGTCTCATCCACGTCGTGATGCGTCTCACAAATCCACACAGCGATTCATCTCCTGCAACAAAACAAAGAAAACACAGGTGTGGAGTCATCATCATCACCACAGGTAAGTGGCTGCGTATGGTGCGACAGGTTCTTCAATCCTAACTATTTCCTAAATGACTTTAACAACTTTACACTACCCGGGGTCTTTCTCCGGCCAAACCATTGGCCCTCTTACTCTATGGGTTCTAAAAACCAATTCCCATTGGCCAACCTGTGGTGCTTTTCAATTTGGGGTCTCACTCCCCCGATTCATCTCCCGGTGCCCTCGCACAATTTCTGGGCTGCGGCGTGTACCTCTCCCAGTGGGTCTACCCACCTGCACACCTCCACCACTGCAGTTGCCTCCGAGCTTACCTGCTCCTCACCCTAACCTAACTACCTGGGGAAGGCCCTCTGGCTCTCTCCCCACTCCGTGCCCTCTCTGGCACTGGGCTGCCCGATCCACACCCGGGATCCTCAGGCACCCACTCACAACTACCGGCTCCCAGAGCCCACCTGCGGCCTCACCTGGCCGACATCCTCACAGTGGTGGAGTGCCCAACCAACTACACACACTAACAGGCTACACGCCCAGCCATTTCCACAACACTAATGCACCCATTCACAACACCATTCTGCAACCGCACCACAAATGCCAATATCCAACCACAATTTACCTGCACCCTCTACCTAACACTTACACTACCCGCCCCGGGTACTCGTGAAAGGGGTCCACTCTTCCCCCATCCACACCTTCGCACCATGCACACCACTCCGTACCACTCACTCCAACTCTCTCCACACACCTGTACCTGCACACCTGTGCTCTCACACCTGGTGCCACCTGCACCCTTCTCTCCCCAAGCGCATTCGCGCTGATCCACACACTCACTACTCATACACTGCTCCACACACCTGTCCAGTTGCACACCTGTGCAATCACACCTGTTCAATTCTCACAAACACGGCATCATCTCAGCTAACTACTCCCTTCTGAAACTTGCGCTTCCCAGTCGTCCCTTTAAACTATTGCGCTCCCTCGTCATTATCATCCATACTAATCTACCTGCGTCCCCACTACAGGTATCAGTCACTAACTAATCTTAACGTCACCTAATGTCATCTTCTAGGGCCCTACACACAATATCCTAACCCACCCGGGCTAGTTTCCACTGCCATACACCCCATAAGCTATTGCTCCTTTGCCCCCACATGGGAAGGGTGGCAGGGATGCCAGCCTTACCCACCGGGCCCATCGCTCACTACCAATTTTGCACATCAAATTTCAACAAATCAAAAATTTGCCAATCACTACCCATCATCTGCCAATCACTACTGCCAATCCCTTGCCAATCATCAAATTTTGTTTTTCTCTAATTTTGGGCCCAATACACTAACCTCATCACCCAGTCTACTCACTACTGCCTCTCGGTGCGCCAATTCCTGTCCAAAGCCCGGCTTCGTAAAGCCAAGCAATGGATGCTGGTTGTTTTGTGCCAGCGGCTGGATGCGTCCGGCACTCGGTGCAGGGAAGGAGGTTTACCCGGGCCGAGATCCCACGCACCATCTCGGCACGGAGCCATCCCATGGCTCGATCTCGGCCTGCCGGAATGCCTCACCAAAAAGTGGTCGCCATGACGACCCTTCCTATCCTGCCGCCCGCTCCGCCTGGTGGAGCACGGACGCGGCCGTTCAAAGCGAGGCCCAGCACGCACCGAGGGCCCGATTCGGCTATAAGTCGTTCTAAACTCTACCCCGTCTAACGTCGATGCTTCACCTGCATGCTTACACCCCGCAGCCCGTTCCTTGCTCACACACCCAGCCGTGCCCATGCTCCTCGTACCTTTCCTTACACACCCAGGTACACCCATTCCACTCACAGCCTTGGTCACACACCTGACCACCGAACACTTTGGCACACATTCGTTGCTCGCACACCTCACCAATACACCGCTTCGCGCCCCCTCCTCGGTCACCTCCTCTGTGACAATCACAGGTGTGCCCTCATTCGCACACCCAACCACGTGCCTCACCACCAACTCCAGCGTGCATTCCCACTCACGCTCTACCATTCCAGGTGTGCATCCTTCCATCTCAGGTGTACATACTCGCTCACCTGTCATAACCAACTCACTCTCCTTGTCACTCTCACTACTCTCACCACCATTCTTGACAGCGCACTCACCCTTACTCTTGACAGCGCACTCTTTCCTCAGGCACCTGTCCGTTACACACCTTTCTCGCGCACACTCTTGCACACACTCTCCCGTCACACCCTCTGTAACACTCACCACAGGCATGCATTCTTCCTTGCCTTTGACAGCGCACTCTCTCCCCATGCACCTGTCCGTTACACACCTTTCTCGCGCACACTCTCCCGTCACACCCTCTGTAACACTTACCACACCGCGCTTCCATGTGCTCCCTCGCACACACGCTACGACCGACTCACTCTCGCCAGCACCCTCACTCCTCGGCGTGCACTTTTTCCTCACACACCCCAGAGTCGGACTTTCTCGCACACCTCCTCTTTCGCACACCAGACCTGTCACACACTTCACCAACGGCCTCTCACGAACACCCGGGTCCATCTCGACCCCCAAGCTTCTTAAATCCCCTGGCGCATCATACGCACGACCATATTGGTCACCACTTACACCAGGTCCTCTTCCTCTTCGCTTCTCCTCCATCACCTGCGAATCCCTCATCCGGTTAATGAGCACATCATCACGATCCAAACACAGACTTTGGACCAATTCTTTTATCTCCTCTTTTATCTCTTTCTTATCCCCTCTCCGTCGCTTCTTAATTTCGCTCATCCCTTCTTCCACTTCTTCTAATTTGTGCTTCACCTCTTTTATTCCCCGGTACGTCTCCTCAAGCTCATCCTCTAAGGCTACCTTGACCGTTTCCAGGTGCGTCCTCACCTGCCGGTCCTTCGTCTCCATTACCTCTATCACCTCGTCCAACCTCGCTGTCAGTCCCTCACGTACCATCTGACATTCCCTCTTTGTCGCTATCAAGTCGTTTTTTATGTCGTTTTGTGTCGCTTTTAAACCTCCTAATACCGCAGTGTTCCTTTGAACCTGCTCCACTAACTCCGTTTGTCCCACCGTCAGCTGCTCCACCTCCTGCGTCAGGTCCTCTATGCCCCCTTGTAACTTTACAGTCCCCTTTCTCACCTCCTTCTCCATGTGCTCCTTACAGTGCCTCACCTCCTCGCGCACTCCTCCGACCTCCTCACTCACTCCTCTTCTGATCTGCTCTCCCATCACTTGCATCTCCTGCCCAGATGCCACCCTCATCTGCTCCATCTCCTCCCTGTGAGCATCCAGTTTGGTTTCTACCCCCATTCTGACCCCCTCTATCTGCTGCCCCATTTGGTTAACTTCCCTTTCCGCTTGGTCCCTCATGTCCCTCAATTTGCCTTCCATACTGTTTTCTAACCCTATTAACCCATTTCTCACTCCCTCTATTTGATTCTCTTGAGCGGCCATTCTGTTTTCTACCCCCGTTAACCCATGTTTCACTCCCTCTATCTGATTCTCTTGAGCGGCCATTCTGTTTTCTACCCCCGTTAACCCATTCTTTACTTCTTTTATCCCGTTGTCTAACTCCTCAAATTTCTTTTCTAATCCCTCACCGGTACCCCTCATTTGGCCCTCTAATCGCCCACTATCAACCCTCATTTGCTCACTCTGAGCATCCATCCGGTTCCCCATTACCCCCAATTGCTCACTCTGAGCATCCATCCGGCCCTCCAATCGCTCACTATTCTGGGCCATAAGGGCCTTCATTTGTATAAAAAAAAGGTTCAAATCCATTGGCATCTCCGGTTCGACTACCGCGACCATGGGCGTGGCTAAATGTGGCGCCGCTGTAATCACGTGCGCTAGAGCGCCATTTTGTGCACCTGCTACCCTCGCTGTTTCGCTCTCCTCATGTCCCTCATGTCCCTCAATTTGGTCCTGGACCGACCCTGCTTCACTCTCCGCTACCGGACCCCAGCCGTCTTGATCCGCCATAGCGCGACTTGCAAAATTCGAGTTTCGTAAAACAAATCCAAATTTTTTTTTTTTTTTCGTTATAATTTCGGCGAGCGCAGTAACCGCGGGACCGCGCTCCGGCTCGATTTTGTCGAGCGCAGTACGCGCTCCGAACCGATTTTCCCTCCCAAAATTTGGGCCTAACTAATTTAGTCCCGGGTCCGAATCTCACTCCTCGACACCAATTGTTACCGTACTAACACAATTGGTGTCCAAAATTTGGGCTAAATAAATTTAGTCCCAGGTTCGAATCCAACTCCTGACAACCAATTGTTACAGACACGACTTTGATGTTAAGGTGGGCCGAGCGGAATGGCCGTCGTGTCCGCACAAATTACCCGATTGTACTCGAACGTTGACGAAGCCGCGCCACGCTGGCTCAATAAGGAAAAAGAAGACACACGGCTGAATTATAATGACAGACACCAGGGATACGGTTCTCAAGACCTCCGGAGGAGATTATATTCGTGCGGAAGGTCAGATTACAGGGACGAGAGGTACAACATAGAAAGACAAGCACTTAGACACAATCTTATATTATTCCCCAACAGACGACAGGCAAACGGGACAAGGCTGACTCACACGGGGGTTGATGGCAGGAAAGCGGTTGTCGATGGCTCCAGGTGCACCTGTGCTCAAAGGTTAGAATCGACCCGGTCCGGTCCAGAGATGCGGGAGGTTTCACAGCGCTCGGAGGGGACGTTCTTTCACAGGCGGGCCTTTCTCTCTCAGCGCTCGCAGGCAACGTTCTTTCTCAGGCGGGGCGCATCTGACTCAGCGCTCGCAGGTCCTTCTTTCTCTTCAGCTGGGGGCGCATCTGACGTCACGTCCGCTACGTGGCCGCGTATATCCGGCGGGGAGTGACACGCCCTCGGCTCGCTAGCGCCGCCCCAGATGGAATCGGTCCGCCCTTCTGATTGGGTGCGGGGGGTTACCAGGCTCCGCCCTTGAGGAGGAGCTGACAGCCAGCCCCTCCGTGGTAACCCCGTGGAGCGCGTGGTCAATGGCGCTAATCGAGCCGGTGTGAGGACGCATCCTCCTCCGCGCCGCCGCCATCTCCTCTGTTGTTGTTGTAATTGTTGGGGAAGAAGATGGAAGGAGGTATGGGAAAGGTCCTAAACTCACTACTGATGCCATATAATCACATTCTGGTGCAACGAAGAGTCATAATTAATGGAGACGAGGCCTTAACTGACATAGACTAAGAATAACTAGGAAGATGTCCGAAAGTTGTCTACGTGTGGTGCGGTGGACCTGGGCACGACATTTAATGGGGGAATAAGGGTAAGGTCGGCTCTACTGATTGTTATTTACATGCAATGGGACTAGGGAATGGGGGTTTGGGGAAAGTTGGGGAGTATTGGAGAAAATAGGGGAATATTTACAAGCGGATATGGAGGCCAAATTCCATATTCGCAACAATATATATAACACATAACACAGTCACACAAGCTCATATATTGACTTGATTCCGGGATTGACTTCCGGGTTCGGTTGCGAGAGGACGCTGGCGTTGCATATTCGCCGCTTCTCCGACTGGATGGATGTACAGGGTCTGCTTCTACCTTTCTGACCTGACATCTCACACCTGTCCTGCCTTTTCACACCCGCACGTGCCGCGTGTTCTCCGGCTGGATAACGGAATCTGCTTTTGATGGTACGGAATACGGAATTCGAAAGGCCCGCTCCCGTTGATTGTGGCCGTGGCCTTGTTTGCCGGTGGCCTTGTGGCCTTGTTTGCCGCTGTGGTCTTGATTAGCGGCTGCAGTCGTTTGCCGCTGCGTTTGCCGCTGCGTTTGCCGCTGCGTTTGCCGCTTTGCCTCCTCGACCTTGGCCTCGTACTCGTCCCTTCGCTCCTGCCTGGCATGGCTCTGAAGTACTCCGCCGCAAGGCTTCTTCTGCTCAATACCCGCTCCACCCCATCATGCATCTCTGCCATCAAATCAAATGGACTCCTCCGACGACCCAGGTACATTCACCGTGGCTCCGGTCGCAAGTTTGTTTATTTGCAATCAGGTCACTCCATCCCCGTCCTCTGGTCGGCTCAGCGCACTCTCACTCTTCGTCCCAGCGCACCTGGTCACAGCAACCCACACGATCGCACCTCTTGCCTACGAACCCTGGCTAAATCACCTGAATTCATCCCTGCTGTTCAAAACAACATCAAGCTCACCCTGTTCAACACCCGGTCCCTCAACAATAAATGCCTCATCCTGAACGAATACATCCTGGATAACAAACTGGACTTTCTCTGTCTCACCGAAACCTGGCAACAACCTCTGGACTACTACACACTCAACCTCACCACACCCAATGGATATTCCTACGTCAATAAACCACGCTCGGAGGGCCGAGGTGGTGGAATTGCCGTTATCCACCGTCAAGACATCAAGACCAACCTCATCTCCATCTCATCTGCTCCATCATTTGAACACCTGGCTTTAAAACTCTCTGGTCACACGCAGTCAGTCATGGCTGTCGTCTACCGCCCTCCCAAACCACACCCATCATTCCTGTCTGACTTCTCCTACTTTCTGACCCAGCTATGTTCCCTCTCCCCCTCAATCCTCCTCCTTGGTGATTTCAATATCCACATGGACTCCACTGACTCCACAATAACCACTGACTTCACTGATTTACTCACCTGCTTTAACCTCACTCAACATGTCGACTTTCCTACCCATATCCGTGGTCACATTTTGGACCTTGTCTGCTCCACTGGATTAAATTTGCACCATCTCTATGGCTCCGACCTCACCCTCTCTGACCACTTAGCCATCACTCTGACCATCAACATCCCCGCCCCAACACCAAGGCATTATCGCACAATCAACTTCCGTAAGCTAAACGCTCTTTCACCTACCTCATTCTCATCCACCCTCTCTGAAAAAATGTCCACTTCTCCCTTCATTGACCTCCACACCCCTTCCGACCTCACTGACTACTACAACCACACTCTCTCCTCCTGCCTTGACCAGCTTGCGCCTGTAAAAACCAAAACAGTTTCTTTCACCCATTCTGCTCCCTGGTTTACCCCTGAACTCCACCTGATGAAAACTCGTGCTCGCCAACTTGAAAGACTCCGCAATAAAACGGGTCTCACAGTTCACTCCCAAGCCTACAAGGACCACATACAACACTACAAAGATGCCCTCTCCCGCGCCCGCTCTGCCTACTACTCTCAAATTATCCACTCTGGCTCCGGAAACCCAAAAGCACTCTTCTCGACAATAAACAAACTCCTCCGCCCCCTGAACACCACCACCCAGTCATTCACAGTAGACAACTGCATCTCCTTCCTCTCTTTCTTCCAACGCAAAATTGACAACATCTACAACAGCTTGACCACCGCCGCACCCGCTCCCCCTCCAACCACCTGCCCCCCCTTGTCCTGCCATCCCCTGTCTCGGTTCTCCCCAATCTCTCCTACTGACCTCTCTGAACTCCTCATAGGAATGAAAACTGCCACCTGCACTCTTGACCCCATCCCCTCCAGCTTTGTCAAAGCCTCCCTCCCTGCTCTCTCTCCACTTATCATTGCAACAATAAACTCCTCCCTGTCTACAGGCATCGTCCCACCTTCCCTCAAAATTGCTGCTGTTACCCCCATTCTAAAAAAACCTGGTCTAAACCCTGACACCCTAAACAACTTCAGACCCATCTCCAACCTACCCTTT